>NC_056523.1:29208813-29219421 GCF_019175285.1 Sceloporus undulatus | reverse complement strand
AATAATAATAATAATAATAATAATAATAATAATAATAATAATAATAATAATAATTTTATTTGTAACCCACTTTTCTGTAACTAGACAATCAAAGAGGCTCACAGCATATTGAAATCCACATTTACAACATTATGTCCCAAATTCCCCCCTTAAAACAGGATTAAACATGTTACAATGAAAATATCTATTAAAACAGAATTTTTTACACACACACACACACACACACAGAGTATAACGAGGACAGAGCGGTGGGCTAATACATGATGTGAGGGGCAGTCATTCCATGGAAAGATATAGTGCTGGCATGGCAAAAATATTGGACTCATACTAAGAACTGGAGGGCAAATGAAGTTAACTAGCAGATGCTGTGCCAGTTTGATGAACACTTGGGGCTTACTAAAGAAAAAGTGCAGCAAAAATAGCATTGTGCAGTAAAATGCCATGCCAGAATGGTGAAATAGCAAAATAGCTCTCCAGGAAAACAAACCCATGAGGATACCCAAGTGGTACATTTATAATCCCCTGTATAATTAAGCACATGATGTC
The DNA here is from genome assembly GCF_019175285.1 of Sceloporus undulatus. Taxonomy (NCBI): domain Eukaryota; kingdom Metazoa; phylum Chordata; class Lepidosauria; order Squamata; family Phrynosomatidae; genus Sceloporus; species Sceloporus undulatus. The sequence goes on along the minus strand of NC_056523.1, from coordinate 29,218,875 downwards.
ATAATGGACAGCTGAGTTCCCAGAGTGCCATTGCTTTTTGATCTTCTAACCTGCGCAAATTTCCTGCTTTCTGACTGGTTTCTTTGTCTACCACACTAACATTCAATTCTGTATAGGTCGGTGGCAAATTTGGTGAAAAAGTGCATTATACAACTGTTCTTTTTACTACTCAGAAACAGCATCCTATTGTCTTTTGGCAAACAACATGGTCTTAGGATCTTCTCAGGGGTCAATCAGTGTATAGAGTTGTTGAAAGTATCCAAAGCATTCAACTTGATAGCTTCTTCAAACTTCCTAGTTTCCTCAGTCAAGGCCATATCTTTACTCTCCTTCTGGTATCCAAAACCTTCAGGCCAATAAGGTTTTGTTCTCTTTTCCAGGTGAAAACATTCTGACATGCTCTATGCAAAAGAACCAACAATTCCTTCCTTCCATAGCTTCACAGTTCTTACTCCCAGGACTTCAGGCCCTCAAAATAGGATCCAAATAATCAAGGCTTATCTTTACCAACGCTAAGTACCGTCATTTGTTTGATTCTAGAGATCACACCTGGGAAGACACAGGAAATCAAAATTGGGGGGAGGGAGGGAGGCTGGGAAATAGAGAGCCATCTACAGCCCTGAAGTCATCACATGCATCTCCAGATATACCTCGCTGTATATTATTATATTATTATTTAAATAAATAAAATAACAGCTGAAAAATTCAAATCTCAAAGTATCAGAGTGTCATGCTATCAATTTTCTTTCCAGATTAATACTGGAGCAGAATAAACCCAGCCAAGAATGGGAGTTACACAGAGCATTGCTTGTATCATGTCAGAGTCAAGTGCACAGTGCTGGTACCAACAATCTCACAGAATTTCCCCAATGACACCAAATGATTTCTTACTCAAAATTGAGTCTTTGAATAAACAGAATCAATGTGATAATGATACTATATTTTTGCTTTGGATGTCAAACACTTAACACCAACATGCCACATAATGATGGGGTTCAATGCTTTAAAATAATTCCATAACAGCAAGAATTCTAATGTTCCTGCCACAGAGGTTATTACCACTTCAATGGCACTACTGCTCACTTGCAATAATTTTACACTCAATGGAGAGCACTACTTACCACTGCAGGGTACCACAATGGGCATTCAGTGGCTCCTTCGTAGGCAAATCTGTTCATGGCAAGCTAGAAAATAGCTTCCAGGAAGAGGCCAGTGAGAAACCTCTTGTAAGCTGGGGTTACACTGAGAAATCTTTTTGATCTAGACAAAGAGCAAGGAATGCCTTGTAAAGCTTAATTATATCAACTCTATTCATCTGACAGTCATTGGGATCTAGTAGCAGCCTCCAGCATCCATACCTCCTTTTGTTCTATATCCTTCTCACTATGGAAAACACAAAATTGTCGATGATCTTTATACACAGCTAAATGATGCTGACACCTACCTAAATTACACATCTAGATTCCACTCCAAACATATAAAGATAAATATTTGTCAGGCACATCTGTAATATTGCAGAAAATTACCATAATTTCTGACATTAAGAAACACCTGCTTCACAGGTGATATCCTGCCCATATCATTGATTAGAACAACAAGCAGGATACTTGGTTTTTAGAAGAAAATTTTCTTCTCCATGCAAATAATGAGTCAATCAGCAAAGATACAGAATTTCACTTGTAATGGATTTTCATCCTATTATTCCATTCTACCACATGGCAGACAGGGACAACTATTTATTGTGAGTGACTTCTGAATATCTTCCAAAAACTATTAGCAAGCCTCCTGTTATAGTTTTCCATCAATCTCCAACTTAGAGAGGCTGCTTGTGAGAATTGTCTCCCACTCACAGATCAGCAATCCTAGATCAACTGCTGTGATTCCAAGTACTGCATCACTTGTACGTATCTGAGGAAGATAGCCACCATCAACAGTATTGTGAGTCATAGAATGTACTATACTAAACAAAACATAACTTAAAGGTCTTCATGTCATGGAGTGTAGATATTCAGGACGCTACTTACAGTATGTGGGGGAAATGATGACTGACCTACATATATGCTTCAGGAACCACAAGTCTGCGATTCTGACCTGAAAATTAGAAGAGCCAGTAGGTATACATTTTAATTCAAAACAGCATAGCCTAGCCAATTTATTGATAAATGGAACAGAAATCCCATCAAATGTAAGAATATTGGGGGGGGGGGGAGAACAATTTCAAAGAAAGCTGATTTAAGACTCCATAACTGGGCCAAGTGATGTTGACTTTCTTTCAACTTCAGGTTCGTATCCAGTCCTTGAGCATTGTAATAAAGTGCAAATAGAATGTGAATTTAGGACTGCTTGGTCACAGATGGTTTAAAACAGGCAGGGAGAGAATAAAAGAAAGAAAGATAAATTAAGAGGCAGTTTTCTGTCCAAACTCCAGGATTTTCATCTTTATGCAAAAATGGCCTCAGATATCCACAGGCGCATAGATTCTTATTTACAAATCTTGAATGGTAATTTCCATTTTACTGCCATTCAGTAAAGTGCTAAAAGATTTCAGACAATTATCACCTTGTTTTCTTAGTATGTTCTGGACCTCCCTCAAATTCAGTCATTTTCTTTTTTCTGAAAATCTTCCTTCCAAATCCAGGCTTCTGCTTTCTGTTCATGTCATTGCAGCCACAGTGATGTCCTTTTACTAAGTCTCTTTCAGTGGGTCAAATCCGAGAGCTTGTTTGGTTGCTGCAGGCATGGGCAAGGGGAACAGCTCAGTTGTGCCTGCATAAGTCAGTCAAGAAAGCTGGAATTAGTTTGTTCAGCAGGCATAGGAGTATGTGTGGAAAAAACTAATGCTCCACAGTCCCCCAGCCAGCTACTTTGTATGATTCAAACTTTATTACTGATACATTTTAAATCATGCTTATAGCTCACCTTTCATCCAGTACTTGGGCTCTATGTGGCTTACACTGCTGTCTTTCCCACTTATCCTCACAATGGCCCTGTGAAATAGGTCTGTCTAAAAGACAACAGTTGGGTCAACGTCATCCAGTCAGTTTCATGGTCCAGTGGCAACTAGAACCTAGACCTCGCATATCCCTGTCGAGCGCTGTAGCCAATATATAAGCTGGCTGCAGGACACTTTTGATGTACAATTAGGATGAGTCTACACCTGCCACATTACTGTGGGTTGCTCATGCAGTATTCTGTCCGCAAAGCTTTCTCAATTCTACCTCCCCCCCCCCCCCCACTTCCCCCGCCTTCCAAAGCCATACCAGGTGGCTGTCTATACAGCATCCAGCTGTGCCACCCAGTGGTGTCAGACTGCTTTATTTCTGCAGTGTGGCTGCAGCCTTGAAACAGTCAATACCACTGGCAAAAACTTAAATGACAAATGCTGACCAACTAACCACCTGGCCTCTCAAGGTCAGGCAGTTTGATACTTTGAGCTGTTTGTTCTGCCAGGCTTTCAGTTCCCTTCATGTCCATGGATTTATTTTGGATTTTTCACCTCTGGAGTTTTCCTTCTCTCTGTCTTTTTTTTTCTTGTTTGCTTTTGATTATTGTTACTGTTGGCTTCTTGTGATGGATTCTGTAATGGCTGAGACTTGTCATTGCATCTCCCTTCAGCTTTGGTAAGCTCCCTTGAGTGCCTATGTAGGAGTACTGATTTGACTTACTGCCTCTAAGCTTAGGACACTAGCTGCAATTTCCTCAGTAGCTGGAGCAGAAATGGATTTCCCCAGTCACAATGAATTTTTACAAGTTGTCCTTGTTATAATTCAAAGGCCCCATACAGACAGGCCAAAATAAAGCTCCTTCGGGTCACTTTGGAGGTATGCTGTTTAAATGATGCATGTGTCCTAAGAGTCCAGAAGCCATGCCAAAGCCACAATCCGGTTCTAAGGACGGGAGCACAGCTTTGGCGCAGCTTCTGGACTCTTAGGACACATGCATCATTTAAACAACATATCTCCAAAGTGACCCGATGCAGCTTTATTTTGGCCTGTCTGTATTGGGCCAAAGTATTCTGAGTTGCTTAGTCTTAAATGGGCAATATCCATTAATTTTACCCAAGAACAATTTTGTGTGTGTATAAATAATAACACTGCCACCTTCATTTTCATTTTTGATTCTATTTGGGGGCATTGCTGTAGGAACTAATATGATGAGGGCCTGCACATAAAAATCTCCCACTTCTAGATTTTGCATGTGTGGAGTGCGATACCTTATCTCTATCTACTTCACCTTGCAGGAATATTGTACAGCCACATGGAGAGAGGTTGGAAACTTGGAAGAAAAGGGAGTAATCCAAATGACACACTGTCTGGAAGCAGATCTTATTCTGTCTGAATGTTCTGAGGCATGAGTGCATAAGAAACTCTTTCCTGCTTTCTGTTCTCATCTTAGAAGTAGTACATATCTGTCAGCCAGATGGTTTAAAATACTGCCCTCCTAGACACCCCTCTGTTTTTCTATATCATTCTTAGTTTGATGAGACTCTTGCTTTGCACTGATCCCTGAATCAGTACAAAATTCTGTCATTTAGGGGAAAAATGTTCATCATTGCAGGCTGAAAATGTAGAAAACAAAGCTAAATCCATCTCAAAATGTCTTCAGTATGGATGCTTTCTGGGCATTACATTAGAATGCTTTGTAAATGGAAAGCCACTGATAACACATGACTTCAAAATGTACAGTTTTATGTAAAAGGCTGTTAACAACCCAAATACTTACTGATACAAAAAGTATAGATGCCTTCAAGCCTTATCATGCCTGTCTTGACATATTCATGCAGAAACTTTCTATTGAGAAGATGAAGTAAGGAATAGAAGCTGGTGACTCCTGTGCCAGAGGGGCAATGACTCCGTTCTGGATTTTACTCTGAACTTTAAAGACGATGTATAGGGTGCTGAATTTATGTAAAATATTAACAATACCTGATAACACTCACAGTACACTAATGTTAGGGATGGATTAATTAAAAATGGTTTAAATTAACAAGAATGAGAGCAAAATGGAAAGTAAGACAGAAGGAGTATTCCGACAACAGTATGAGGAAGAAACTCGTTTCAATGAGCATTGTGTCTCAGTGGTGCTAATTCGACCCCTAAAAAGACACAGGATTTCTCTGAGGGGGTTTCTGGAAGAAAATGGCAGCATCCATTGGCTTCTGCCATTTTTCAAGAAGCCTCTTGTCAGAGCAATGACTATGTCATCACAGTTTAAGACTGACATCTTTATGGGGAATAGAGATGGTGGCCAATGGCTGCTGAGAAATATGGGCAGCAAAGGTGACTGTTTGAGACCCCCACTCCCAATACACACATATTGAATCACACCACCTCCAAGACAACCCATCTTTTGTGGTCTGCAAACTGAGTTGTGAAATGGGAGTGGGGAAAGCTGTTTTACGGCAGCCCAAGAAACTTCCTTGAGGACCTATTTGTAAAAACCAAGAGAATGTGTGAATTGTGAAGATGTTGACATGACCAGCAGTAATGTACAGCACTTCCGGAAGAACTAAGAAGAACTTTGGGGTTTGAATTCAGAGACATATTAGTCTGGAATATCACTATGCAAAGGGATCTTGAAGTACCTTTGGGGATTAACTATGTGAAAGAAACTACAGAAATAATGCGGTTTGACACCACTTTAAATGGCATGGTTCAATGTTATAGAATTCTGGGATTTCTAGTTTTCCGTAGCACCAGAGCTCTCTTACACAACTACAAATCCCATAATTCCATAGCATTGAGCCATGGCAGTTAAAGCAGTGTCAAACTGTTTTATTTCTGCAGTTCAGACAAGTCTGCAGACATGGGCATGGAATTTTATTCTATAACGTCTTTTGTACATTTAAAGGTGCTGCAAGATGCCTTTGCGTACTGATTGGAGGAACTTTGAAGAAGATACTCATGGCCATGTTGGCTGGGGGATTCTGAGAGCTGTAGTTCAAACAAAAACCTTTTCTGAACTCTGCACTAGGGATATATCTGGGGCTTAGGTTTTGCTTTTTATAATAAAAAAAGTTCAGAAGGTGTGATGACATACCAAATCCCTCTTGTAACATTTATGTTCTTAAAGCAGTGTTTGTAGCTGCTGCTTCTTACAATGACAGTCAATACGGACTTGCATAATTCATGATTACAAGTTGTACATCCTTGACGATAAAAGAAGCTGATGTTTATTTTACACCCACCTCACAATCATCAAATGGATGTTCAAAAGTACGCAAATAGCCACCAGAAAAAGGTAAAAGTGTATTCATTCTATATGATCTCTCATCACTTTGCTACCAGTACACAGAGAAGGTGGCGGCATGGGGGGATGTGGAGCTCTGTGTTGTCAGCTCTGTAGGTGTAAACTTGGAAAAGAAAGGATGAACCTTTTCAGTTCTTTTTTTCTCTCCATTATTTGGTTTTTGGAGCCACAGTTGTAGAAGCGAAACCCAACTGTGCTAAGTGATTGAAGTGATGACAGAAGATACAGTTCCAGATTCCAACCCAGAAGATCTCTTGCAAAAGATTCTTTCTCAATTTGTTCTTCACATCCGTTTTCTCATCTATACAATATCAGCAAGAATAGTAGTAAGAGAAGTAGTAGTGGTAACTATACCAACTGAATTATACCTATCTCTCAGGTTTCTGGCAGGATGAAATGGGGGGGGGGGGGTTAAAGGATTTTGCTGTCTTAAAGTTCTGTGTCAAGGAATCATTTCCTCTCGGGAAGGTTCCAGATGGTGATGCTGGGGGACAGCTGTTTTTCTAAGAGAGAGCTGACATCTGGCGTCCCTCAAGGCACCATTCTGTCCCCCATGCTGTTTAACATTTACACGAAGCCACTGGGCGAGATATCCGGAGACATGGGGCGGTGTGTTATCAGTATGCTGATGACACCCAGATTTATTTCTCCATGTCTCGGGCTGTTTCAGCGACCAAGGAGGGCATCTCCCCCCTGAATGACTGCCTGAAGTCAGTAATGGATTGGATGAGGGAAAATAGACTTAAGCTGAATTGAAACAAAAAGGAGGTACTCGTGATAGGTAACCCCTCTCCGGGTATGGAGATAAGTCCACCTGTCCTGGATGGGGTCACACTTACCCTAAAGGACTGTGTTTGCAGGTTGGGGGTACTCCTGGATTCATCGCTTCAGCTGTCATATCAGGTTGACATGACAGCCAGAAGTGCCTGTTATCAGCTTCGGCTGATATGCCAGCTGCGACCCTACCTGGAACAGTGGGATCTAGAAACAGTTGTACATGCACTGGTAACCTCTCGTCTTGACTTATGTAATGCGTTCTACATGGGGCAATCCCTGTACCACGTCAGGAAGCTTCAATTGGTACAAAATATGGCAGCCAGGCTGGTCACCGGAAAATCTAAATATGACCATATTACACGAATATTAAAATAATTACATTGGCTGCCCATTAGCTTCTGGGCACAGTATAAGGTGTTGGTTATTACCTATAAAGCCCTACATGGCTTGGGTCCAGTTTACTTGAAGGAACGCCTCTTCCCTTACAATCCTTCCTGCACTCTCTGCTCTTCGAGGAAGAATCTCCTACAGTCAAGTAGAACCAGATTAGTGGCAATGTCCCAAAGAACCTTCTCTGTTGCTGCTCCTAAAATCTGGAATAACCTCCCTGAAGATATCCGCCAAATATCCTCAATTGAGGCTTTCAAGAAGGCAATAAAAATGACTCTCTTCAAGCTCGCCTATCCAGACCATGTGCTCCTAAGCTTTGTTGTTATTGTGTAACAAACAATTTCTCTTTGATAATTTATGATGCTATATTACTCAATCTTATTTTATAAACTGATATTTTAAGGAGGGTAGGATAGTGGGATGGGAGATCAACCACAAAATCAACTAATTTTTGTTTCCTAGAAAGGGTGGCATAGCTGTGGCAGTGTGGCTATATGGTGCTCCTTACTGGGCAGTCTGAAGAGCCCTTTAGTCATCCTGGCTTCCAGCATGATTTGTTCCAGAACCCATGTGTTTGTCTTTTTGGCTGTCCACAGTATCCTCAGCACTCTTCTCCAGAACCACATCTCAAATAAATTGATTTTCTTTCTATTGACTTTTTTCACTGTCCAGCTCTCACATCATTACATGGTGATGGGGAATACAGTGGATTGGAGTATCGTCAATTTAGTGTGTTTACAGTTATGTCTTTACACTTTATTATCCTGTCCTGATCCTTCATAGCTGCCCAACTCTAGTTTTCTTCATATTCTTGACTGCAGTCACCGTCCCGATCAATATTTGATCCAATGTATGGGAACTCTTTGATTATTCCAGTGCTCTCATTATCTAGGGTGAATTCTTGTAGCTCTTCCATGGTTATTATTTTTGTTTTCTTAATATTCAACAGTAAACCTACCTTGTATGCTGGCATAACTCAAAGATACATTTGAGTACTTTCCTGAATATTGTACATGGATATGTCCAGTGGCTCCTTGCATGTCTTTCTCACAGTTTTGTAAAGGCAGATGGATGGCTTCTGGATGCAGTTCCCACAACAACCCCAACACAAACAGCCATAGATCGCCTGCCATCTGGTTGCCATTGTGCAGCAGCAGAAGCAGAAAAAGGCTTCACACTGTGGACCTCCAGCACAAGTGCATTGACATAGCCAATGCCTCCAACACAGAATGTTTTGTATTATAGGTCAACAGTTTTATAGCATTCTGGTGTTTGTTTGTTTGTTTGTTTGTTTAAGTTAAATAAAATATTTGTTTTAATTGCATTTGAATGAGAAAGCAAAGCATTACCTTCTTGTAGATGTAACTGTAGCAATAACTATCTAATGTGGTGAAGGCTTGGGACTAAAAGTATAACCAATTACATTTTTAAAATCTAATATTCCAGGCTATGAGCTGGCCATGGCTGCTTTTATACAGCTAGCATACAATATAATCATAGATAATATTTTCTTAACCTTTATCTTGACACCATGTATCTTGGGGGAAAGTGGGGAGGTGGAGGAGGTGTACAAGAAAGAAAAATGTTTGTATTAAAATCATTTCCATGTCTTATGAAGGTGCTTATTACCCAAGGTCAGGTTGCCTTAGGTCTGGCAAAGGTGACAACCTGCTAAGAGAGGTAATTGGTCATATATTAGAAACCTTTGTTGTTCTGCAGGTCTAATTACTCATCCGTATGAGCAGCTGAACTTTGTGCCTATGGAATAAGGCTCAAGTCATGAGGAACTGAATTCATAATTTTGTCTCTGAAACTGAGCAATTGCTGCTAGTATACAAGCAGAGAGTCTTGCGGTTGCCTTTGCACTGGAACATAATAACCATCACAGGAGGAAGACTTGAACGTGTATGAATATTCCTCACATGTATAGGTTTTACCTTTCCCTACACCTCCAGCCTACCCTGTCCTGCACTGCCATTCCGTGTTAGAACTGTAGCAGAAAAAAATGATGATCCAGGGTCTCTCTCCATGGTTTCAGACATATTTCTGCTGGGAGGCTGATGCTATTGCAATAATAACCATTCCTCTGTGTAGCTCTGGGTGAGAGGTGCCTGAGAGGTTGAGTCATCATTGATTAATGAGCTTGAAGCATTTTTGTGATGCTTTGGAATCCTTTTATGATCCTGAAACCCTGTTGACATCCATGGCCATCATATGAGCCCTGGGCTTCCCATCAGAATTGCCCTACTTTTGGAGAATGCTGAGAGAAATAGGTACTCCTTTTAAATAGGTAGGACTTTGAAACAAGCATAATCTGGATAACTTCTGCCAATCCTGTAGTCTATACAAGATGAGTAACAGTAGTAGTAGTTCTGGTGGAAGAACACCACTGTCTCTCAGTTTCATGGCAGCTTTAGGGGCCTTTGTACTGCTTGAGAGCCAAACAGGCCAATGTAGTTTGCACCACTTGTATGTTAAAATAAAGAAATGAAATGCATATTGAGGGTGAGAAACCCTAACTAGCTTGGCCAACAGTCAGGAATTCTGGGAGCTGAAGTCCAAAATATCCACAGGACCAAAGTTTAGAGAAACACTGCTCTAGATTTATTATTTTCCTCTCTTTCACATTCATCCATATTGGCCTTG
>NC_056523.1:29184719-29208803 GCF_019175285.1 Sceloporus undulatus | reverse complement strand
GGAGTTCACAGATCTCATCAGGCCAAACTGATATTCATGCAACAACCTGAATTTGTTATTAGAGGGAATGATGTTGGTCAAGCAACTGGAACCCAGACTAACATACTTTTTTATACTGTACATAAAGTTGCTTCCTGCATAGATAGAAGCAATACCAAGAGTTTCTTTTCATTCCTTGGTGTTTTGATATCTAGCATTTTGATTTTCTATGCTGGTTAGTGTTCACTTGTGAATGTGTATGTGAATTAGTCTCTGTATGTAACATCATAATCATCATCAACATCATCATCATCATCATCATCATCATCATCATCATCATCACCATCATCATCATCATCCTGCTTTCCCCCCAAAAAATTGGATCACAAAGTGGCTTGCAATTTAACAGAACAATGCAATAGAGAACATACAAAAGTGAGCATTAAAATGAAATTAAACTATTGCAGTATTAAAATACATCACTCATTAAAAGAATAAAATGCAACTTTAAAAAAATAACAGCGCTTTAAAAAGAAGACATCAGGCAAAGAGTTGAAACCCTGCAACAGAAGGAGAATATGATATATTTTTTCTAGGTGTACGTGACAAAAGAATTAGTACTGGAAAAACACATTGGCCAAAAAAATAATAATAGATCAAATGTTTTTTTAAAAAAATCCTGTGGAGACTTCATCATTGAAATCTTAGCCATTAATGAGTATCTTACACTGGATTTATTAAAAGGATAACAGCCTTCATTTAGCAGAGAGATGACAGCAGGGGAGAGCCTATATCCGGACAAGATAAGAGAATATTTATTCCTCTGTGCAACAAAGTAATATGGTTTGAATATGTGTCATGTATCAGTGAAACTGCATCATGGCAGCTGTGAGCAGTGTTAAAGCTAGATATTAAATCTTCCCTTAGTCTACAGCACCATTTACTAAGAGATTAGATGGAAGAGGCCTGAATGTTTGGGTGAGAGAATCAAGCCAGGATGTTATGCTGTGGCCCAGGTTATCTTAATTAAGATGCCTAGGGCTGTTCTTTACCTCCTCAAATTGCTACCTTTCTTGAAAAATGATTTTCGCTTCCCCAAACATATTTGGAGGAAATATGCACATAGCTTGTGAAGGACAAGATTAACCATCCTGTCATGTTGTGTCACAGAATGAATACACAAATAGACCTTTGTTGTAGGCTTGCTGCATCATGGTCACCCAAACAGTTTCATCCTGCTCCCTAGCATTCTTCTCCAGCTTTGAAAGCCTGAACAGTTGTAGATATTTCCTCAAGTCTCAGCCACTCTCATCTTTCAGAAGTTTTTCCTACAAATAAAATGGTTGCCCAGAGGGAAGGGGAGCCATAAAACTACTGTATGTTGTTGTTGTTGTTGTTGCTAAACAATGTAATGTATTGTTTTTGTTTTTTAAGTTCTGTTCAATTTTTCAGCCAAGCATTATGCAGAGAAACAGATGTGTCATACACTGATTGTCAGTATTTTTGGCCCCATTCAAGAAGGACATTAGAATTGTCTTTGGGAACACAATAAGTGTAGAAGTATGTAACCTTATTTCTTTTTTAAAAAAAACTTTATTTATTCATTTTAAAAGTTACACTCATAAACAACATATACATATAAACATTTACATATACATATATACACATAAATCTCCCTTTCATTACCATTGTTTTTTCTGTATTAATCTTAAATCTTGCCCCTTCTCCAAATTCATGTAAAGATTTAAGCAATTCCTCAATATTTTTCAATGGATCTTCTAAGAATATAACACAATCATCTGCATATGCTTTTAACTTGTAACATTGGTCTTTTATTCTTAATCCTTGTATATTTGAATTTTCGCTAATGCTTTCATTTATGATTTCCAAAATCAAAATAAATAATAAGGGAGACAAGGGACATCCTTGCCTTCTTCCTTTCTCTGTCCTAAATTTCTTTGCCTTCTCTCCGTTTACAAAAAACTGTACTGTTTGTTCTTTATATAATACTTCTACACATCTCAAAAATTGTTATTGATTTTTTAAATAAGTCCTTCATGAAATTCCAATTTACATTATCAAATGCTTTTCCTGCATCAATAAATATCAATGCAACTTTTATTTTTGTGGCATTTGTAGTATTCAGTGACTTCTAAAACTGTCCTGTGAGTATCTCTCATTTGTCTACCTGGCAGAAAGCTGCTTTGCTCTATATGAATTACCTCTTTCAAAAGATTTTTCAATCTTTCTACTAGAATTGCTATTAAAATTTTATAATCACAGTTCAATAATGCAATTGGTCTGAAGTTCTTTGGCTCTTTTATAACCTTTCCTTCTTTTAGTTTTAGCAATATGTTCACATAGTTCCAAGAATTTAACTTCTTTTCTCTCATTATTATGTTATACAATTTCTTTAACAGTTGGATTGATTGCTTTTCTAATTGTTTATAATAGATTGCTGGCAATTTGTCTGGTCCTGGATTCTTCCCATTTTTCAATCTTTTAATACTTTCTGATATTTGTAGAGTTGCAATTAGGGCATTAAAACTTTCTTGTTGTATTTTTGATAGTTTTACATATTTTTTTCAAATAATCTCTAATTTTACCCTGATTTTTTAAATTTATTTTGTCTTTACATAGGTTTTATAATACTCATAAACTACTTTCTTTATAGAATCTTGATCTTTATATGTTTTCCCTTTATACATAATTTCTGTTATCCTTTTTTCTGTCTCATTTTTCAGTCTTCATACCAACCACGTTTTCAAAGAAATCTTTGCTTACAAAATTTTAATTCCCCCCCCCCCCCTCCCTCCCTGGTTGTTTCTAAATTTAATTCTTTTTGTAATAAGCCAATTTTCACATTTAGTTTTCCACTTAATGGTTTTGTTCTTAATTTTTCCTCTTTTTACTAAATCTCCATCATTTTTTTCATTTTTTCCTCTTGTGCTCTTTTGTTCTGCCCCTAATTTTATAAACAAACACTTTAACACTGCGTTATTTGTATCCCATATCATTCTTGTCTCTTTTTCTTCAGTTTCATTTTCCTTAAAGAAAAGTTAAATTGCCTCTTTAATTTTTGCTACATTTTCTTCATCTTTGAATAATTCTTCATTTAATTTTCAATAGAACACTTCTTCTCCATTATTGTTAATACAATTGGGTTGTGGTCAGACATCTTTTATTTTAGGTAATAATGTATTTTGTGTCATAAACATATCTATCCCAGACATAAATCTGTGACAGTAAGAATAAAAAGTGTATCCTCTTGTATCGCCATATTTATATCTCCATGCATCTTCAATTACACAGTTGTTCATAACTTTGAATACTACCTTTGGAAATTTCCCTTGATGTTTTTTATTTTTGCTTTTCTTATTTTGTGATGACCTATCCACTAATAGGTTAATTACCCTATTCCAGTCTCCAAATATTAGTACATTGTGAAGTCAAAGGCTTTCATGGCCAGCATCCATAGTTTTTTATGGGTTTTTCAGGCTATGTGGCCATGTTCTAGAAAAGTTTATTCCCGACATTTCGCCAGCATATGTGGCTGGCATCTTCAGAGAATTTATTTTTTCTCTTCTGTTTAATTTCCTTTTTTATATTTTTTCCCCTTCCATCCCTCTCACAGGTATGCCAACCATTTTCTCCACTTCTCCTCTGGTAGAGATTTTTTTTTTAACCAAATATCTTCCTTTTTTCTTTTGACTACAGCCACTTTTTAATTATTTTAACTAGGTTAAAACTCCAACATTAAAAATAGCTGCCAGTCATCGCTAAGCTCACCCAAATTTATAATTCAAGACAACTGTTTAAATTGGATATGGTGGCTCTATGGCTCTCTCAACTCCTTCTCCTCCAACCCAAAGTACAACTTCTCTGTCTCAGTAAAGAATGTTGGAACAAGCCTTCAATGATCCCCTTTCGGTCACTCCTTACCTGTTTTTGTTCTTCTTCTTTCTGGTTTCCTCAATTTAAACTGCAGTTTGGTTGCTGGCAAAGTGGACCAAGCTGCTCATGCGGCTCTGTTGCAATCAGAAGTCTAGAACTATGTAACCTTATTTCTAACCAAGTCTACTACAGCCCAGTTCTCACTGGGCTCAAACAAATGCCCTACAGCTGACCTGATTTCAAGGTGGAGGTGGTGTTGATATTTTAATCTTAGTGCATGAGGGTTAAAAGTAAATTTTTAACCTGCCAATATTCCTGCTCTCAGACCTTACTAGAGGGAGGGCTCTTGTTTTTACTTTTTATATTTATATCTTAAAGTGATGCCAGTCAAGAAGAGAGACATTGCTCACAGGAAGAATATAGCATGTGAGTTGCCATATTTCACCATCCAATTTCCTCCTTTTTTAAAGAGCAATATCCTTGTATTTGACTCATGGGTCTCTGAGCTCCATGGCTATTAAAAAGTTATGAGCAAGACAAGTCACCAGGTAGGTTTTTCTAAGTACTTAAGAAGACTCATTCTTCATCACTTCTCCCTGTAGGGGATGAATGCTTGGGACTCATGCAGTTAATGGCCCCTAAGTGCACAGTAAACTCCAAAATACATGCAAGCACTTTCATCTCAAAGTATGTCCTAAAAATAGCTTAAAATTCACAAGCTTAAAAATATCTGAGAGGGAAGAGGAGAGCTTTAAGTTTCTCAGAAATACATGTTACCAGTTGATTGTCCAGAACAGAGTGAGCAGACCTCAAGCTTGTTTGTTTGTTTGCTGTCATTTTGTTTGTTTGTTTGTTTATTTATTTAATACTGGGCCTTTTCCCCAAAACTGGGACTCAAGGATGCTTAGAAATTAAAACAAATACCTCATAGTTTAAAATTACAAAAGATCTAAAATAGAGTTATACTATTACCGTATATACTCTTGTATAAGTCGACCTCATTTATAAGTCGAGGGCTGTTGTGCGGGCCAAAATCATGGATTTTGATATGACCTGTGGATAAGTTGAGGGTTAAACACTGGGCATGTTACAAAAGATCTAAAGGGGGAAACAAAGCACCACTTCCTTCCCTATATCTCCCTCTCTGGACCTCTCCCAAGGGTCACAGTCTCAGCATGGAAAATGGGGAAACAAGCCTGGGCACACACACACATATCCCTTTGCCACCAGCATTTCCAGGCTCATGTTTTGCAAAATGAGGCACAAACCTCTCTTTTTCTTTCTGCCCTTAACCCCAGGATTTGCTTCCTGTTTTCTGAAATTGCATCAAGAGAAGAGTAGGTGGCTTTACTGTAGCTATTGTTAAATGAGTGGGAGATCTGATCCTCTGTAAATCACTCAGGGCACCATAAATAGATCTTAGCCTATCTTCTGCAAACCCTCATGCAGAGAATTGTTATTTACTTTTACTTAGACAGGTCTTGATCAACAGAGGTCTGAATTTAATATTTTTAAAATTGTACACAGAAAAACTTTTCTCAAGTGTGGGTGAGGGGATGGAAGGAATAAAACTAGAAGATAAAAAGGTGTGTCGCCATAAGGATGCAGTGAATAACTTCAGTAAAGTAGTGTACATTAAAGGGACTGAAAAACAGGATAGTTCCAAATGCACAAATAATAAGGGGCAAGTAGTAGCAGGATAAAAACTCTACTTTGGGTATTCATTTGAACTTTAAGGCAGTTAACCAAGGCTTTGAACTGTATTCCCAAAATAGGTGTAGCACCTTGAATACCTCCAAGGAATTCAGACTAAACCTGTAGTTGATTAACCACCTCATAGACATGAAAGCCACCAGCAGCCACTGGAGTTTTATGGCTTGGTCGCCACCACCAGTGGTCACTCCAGTGACAATATACCTTCTGAAGGCTGGGGCACTTGGAGAAAGATCTCCAAAGAAGATCTTAGTTGATGGGCACAGTCATTTCACTAGGTCCTAGACTAATAATTCTTAAACTCAGCCTAAAATATTTACATTACAACAGAAACAGCTCACAACAACATATTGTTGTGAATAAGAGGGGGGGGGGAGTGGAGTTGAATTCAGAGGAGGTGGCAGATGATGTTGTCATCCATGATAAGGATGGCATCATCCCTGCTCTGTCCTGCAAGCTGTGGCTCCACTATACTATTATTGTGATTGCAGGTGTCTTTCTTTCTTGTTGACCATATCTCACAGTCTGCAGTAGTTTGCATCTTTTATCTTTTCCTCTGCATTCATCACATGTTTAAAGTCACTAGATTAAGCAATGCCTCAAAAGTCACATTCCCTCTCTTTCAGAGACAAATACAGAGAGAGCCATGTTGGAACAGAGGCTGTTTCCACATGCCTCTAGAAAGCCTCAAAGCAGTTATAAAACTGGAATCCCATCGGTTAGCCCTAACCAGAGTGGACCCATTCTGTCAATGGTGGAATAGCAAGTCAACATGTAGTTTAAATCCAAATGATTCAATAGCTCTACTGTTGTCAAGACTAATAATAACCCTTGGGACTTAATCTAAGCAGCAAATGAAGTATTTAAATTGAAACATAGTGGTTTTATATTCCCCCACTATACACATGCTATTCCATGTCAGAAAGAATCCCAAAATTGTCCTTGACAACCTGAGCTTGTAAAATTTACATTCTTTTGACAACAACCCTTGGATTCATCTGACTAAAATAATCGGTGGCCACTGACCATCTTGGTTGAGATTGCGGGAGCTCTATTCCAGAAAAATAACTATTGCAAGCTCCATTGACAATTGCAAAGGATAAAACCTTATGTTTGTCCTCCCACAAGTCAAATCCTTCTCCCTTCTGCCAAAAAAACAACAACAACAACAAACAAAACCCTTCTACTTTGTTGTCTCTGATGTGCAGCTATCACATAGTTTTGAATGTAGATTATTCCTTTGCCATTTCTAGGTCATGATTGTGTACACTGACTGTTTGTAGATCTTCAGGATTTCAGATGGGAATCTTTCCTAGTCTTCTCTGGGGAAATAAAATATTAAGTATCTAAGCATGTATTCTGCCACTGACTTGCTCAACCATTATATTGAAGTTAGTAAAGATGGATAACAAACTGCCTCTCCATGGTAGAATTGTATGCTTCTGTGAGGCAAGAGGCTATGGTAATAGCAGCAGTGCTGTTGGTAAGGTCTCCCATGTCAGACAGGCTTTTGCTGAGGAGCCAGACTAAATGTGCCAAGGAGCTACTGGGTAGCAGCAGTAGTGCAGGGTGTCACTGGGGGAGGATCTCTCAGAAACAATGGCAATGGCATCATTGCTAAAACTTGTTAGTATTGGGGACAAGGAGGTACAGTAACCTTTTTGAATATATTTTACCATGAAAAACTTTTTGTAACACAATCGAAAATAAAACAAGAAACAGTTCTAGAAGTTGACACTCCCAGGTTGGAAGGCATTCAGCAAGCTACTGGAGTGCAGCAGAGAACAACTACAAGTAGTTCTGTAGCTAATGATGCAACTGGACTCAAATTGAAAGGACGTTCAGCTGTTGACATGTTCAGAGGCAAAAGGAAAGTCCAAAGCTGCACAACACATAATAGGAACATGGGATGTGAGAAGCATGAATCAGGGAAAGGTAAACATAGCAAAACAAGAAATGAAACGTATAAACATTGCAGTACTTGGTGTGAGCAAGCTAAAGTGGACAGGAATGGGACATTTTAAGCCAGTTAATTACACACTGTTTTACCCAGGAAATGAAAATCTAAGAAGAAATGGGGTGGCATTAATAGTGAGGAGAGATGTAGCAAAATCAATCAAAGGATATAATAGCAATAGGAATAGTATTAATAAGATTTCAGGAAAACCAATATAACCATAATCCAAATTTATGCTCCAACTACAAAGGCAAAAAAAACCTTGAGAGATTCTATGCTTGAGTCCTGGAGGAAACTGAACCAAAACAAGACTTGTTAATCCTAGGTAATTGGAATCAAAACTAGGAAACAAAGTAGAATCAAAGATTGTAGGGAAAAATTGACCAAGTTTCAAGAAATGAAGCAGCAGAATAACTCAGGGAAGAATATATAGGGACACTATTTGTAGCCAAAAAGAAAGAAAAAACTCAAAGAATGAAACAGGAAATTCTTCAAGCAGTTAAAGACAGACAAGAAATAAAAATAAAAGAACAGAAATAGTGTCAGAACCCTGAATGCAACTGTTTGAGGACTTGTGTGTAGGGACAAAGAGAACTACTATAATAATCAATGCAGAGATATAGAAGATAACAACAAAAAAGAAAGAAAAAAGAGACCTCTTCCGCAAGATGTGAAAAATTAATGTGCAAGAGGGGGGTTTTTTTTTGGGGGGGGGGAGGTGCACAAAGTATAAATTGCTCAGAAAAAATCTATGCCAGACTGAAGGCTTTTTGTGGAGACCAGCAATCTTGCACAAAACACACACACACACACACACAAAAACACCCCCCCCCCCCCCCCCCGTAAACAGCCATGATTCAGTGCAAAGAAACCCACATATATTTCTACACAAAATAATTTCACAAAACATTTTGGGATGTGTGCATACCAGGTCAGAACTCTTCAGCAAATTTGTTTTCTCCACAGTAAGGAACTGAAATTATTTGTCCTCACTTGGGATGATGAAATAGTTGAATATGCCCAGTAGCAGTTTCTTTATAATTCCCTAGACATATTTACTCAGTATGTATTTACATAGATATCTACCCTTTTACATGTTCATTTATGGTTATTCTCAAGTAAGCATCTGTACATTGCAGCTCAACATCTTTTACATTCTTGGCACTATTTCACAAAACATCTGTCCTAATATATCCTTTGAAAAGAAATTGTGGCTGTGAATCAACAGTTGCAGACAGTTATGAAAATCTTTTGCACTACGCCAGTGAGTAATATTTCTTTTGGAGTCAAAGATCAGTTCTGAGGTGCTTTCTATGCAGCATCTTTGCAAAAATAGACGGTGTGAAATTCTATATAAAAAAATTGATATGGACTGTAAATCGGATAACAGCTTGGATTTTCCCCCCCAATGGCAAACTTTGCTCTACTACATTACAAAAAGAGCTTGTTAGGATGTATAGTTAATTTGAAAAGAGCCTGTGAAAGCTTTCATGAATCACAATAACAGCTTAATTCCCTACCACCACTATGAACTAGAACTTGTCCACCTACTTGTCATCTTGTTTCTTTTACATGTTCCACGAACATAATAACTCTGCTAAATCAGACCAAAGGACTATCTAGTCCTCCATTCTGTTCCCTCAGTGGGCAACCAAATGCCCAAGAAAGCGCGCACACAGGATATGAATGCACCAACAAACTCCTACTTGTGTTCCCTAGCAACTGGCATTCAGGAGCCTCCTGCTTCCAGTACTGAAGCCAATTCATTCTCTTTTACTATGAGGAATACAGAATTCAAAGACATAGCTATTAATCTGGAATATCAGTATGCAAAGGGATCTTGTAGCACGTTATGTGCAAAAAAAGTTGTGGCATGAGCTTTCATAGACTTGTTCTGCTTCCTGAGATGCATGGAGTGAACTGGTGCCCAAGAAGGATCTTTGCAATCAGACTGTATGAATAGCCATAGAAATGCAAAACTTGTGGGTACAGTGATGAGATGACAAGTTCAATTTTACCTATGGTCCTTGAGGGGCAGAGGCAGGAGGAAAGATGTTGCCTAAGGCTAGGGTGGCTGGATGACAATCTGAACTGAGGAAGGTTTTTGGAATGTGGCATGTTTTCTGCTGCTCCAGAGAATAGGAATCTGAGCAGTGGATTTAAACTACAGGAAAAGAGATTCTACCTCAACATTAGGAAGAACTTACTGACAGTAAGAGTTGTTCAATAGTGGAACACATTCTCTCAGAGTGTGGTTGAGTCTCCTTTTTGGAGGTTTTTAAACAGAGGTTGGATGGCCATCTGTCAGGGGTGCTTTGATTGTGAATTTCTGCATGGCAGGAGGTGGGATTCTCTATGATTTTACGATTCTATGTGCAGGCAAGGAATGAGAAACAAGATGTGATAAATTGGCTAAGAGTGGTCTCATGAGGCTGAGGTGTTAACTGTTGTGATAAAATGTGTGCCAGGAAGCTTTTATCTCTGTTCAGCTTACTGTTGATGGATTCGAGTCCGTTGATGTTTCTATTTCCAATCTTCCTTTGCAGTTCCTTTTGTTCAAGGACCACTGTCCTGAGAGAGGGAATGCCAGCAAGATTGAAGTGTTCTGCAACTGTCTGTGTGTGTGTGTGTGTGTGTGTGTGTGTGCGTGCGTGCACACTACCATTCCTAATATCTGATTTATGTCAATTTATCATCTGGTGCAGAGAGTGCCCTGTTTGCCCAATGTAGAGTGCTGAAGGGCATTGTTGACAGAGGATGACAATATATCACATAGGAATATACTGAGGGAGCTCCCTCATTGGACAAGATAATACACACCAAATGCAGCAAAATGGCAGATGGAAAAAGAAATTCAATATTGGATCATATCAATATGAAATGACTGCGGAAAACCCCAGTTTAGCAGCCACATACCTGAAAGTGTACCTCTACTTTTACCAGGCTACTCATGTTGAAGATTGCCCAAGGAGGCTATTCTAGGTTCCTCTGCAGAGGCCCAGGCTCAGAGCTTTCTCTAAGTTGGCAGAGCATTTCAGGAGGAAAGAATAGTTGTCTTTAGATATTTGAAGGGGTATCATGTGGAAGATGGGAAAAGCTTGTTTTCTGCCACTCCAGGGACTAGACCATGAACCAGAGGATTCAAATGACCAAAAAGGATTCCACTTCAACATTAGAAAGACCTTCCTGGCAGTAATAGCTCTCTGACAGTGGAATAACTGCCTCAGAGAACAGTGGACTCTCTTTCTTTGGAACTCTTTGAAGAGAGGCTGGGTGACTATCTTTTAGAAATGCTTTAGTTGTTTATTCCTGCATGGTGGGAGGCCAGACTTGATGGATCCTCTGATCTCTTCTAGCTATGTGATTCTGAAACTGCATTCACACCGCAGAAATAATCCAGTTTGACACCAATTTAACTGACATGGCCCAATGCTGTGGAATTCTTGGAAGTGTAGTTTTGTGAGATGTTTAGCCTTCTCTGACAGAGAGCTCTCATGCCATAACAAAGTACAGTTCCCAGGATTCCATAGCACTGAGCCATGGCAGTTAAAATGGTATCAGACTGGATTATTTCTGCAATGTAGACACAGCCTATGATTCTTTGATAATATGAAATAGCTTCCCCATTGAAACTGAAGCTTAAAGTGCTATCGTTTTGGTGGCAGGTCAAAATTGTCTTATTTGCCTAGGCCTTTGAAAATATGGTGATGTTGTATGCTCTGTTTCTCTGGTCTTTTTATGATTTATTGCTATTGCAATATTTCTTTTTAATTGATAAACTTTGCTGGATGTTTTGTCCAAATGAGAACACAAGAAAATAAACGTTTTCACATAGCAATAAGACAATATGGCAAGCAAAGACGGACAGAGGAGGGGGCAGCTGGTGAGCTTATGCTCGTGAGCATACTTTAAAAAACAAAACAAACCCCACAGAATCAGGAAAATCATCCAGGGAAGCAAAGTTACCATTAGACAACAAAGGACTGTTTATGGAGAAACTGTAGATCATAAAGAATTTATGTTTTTGTTTTTTAGCTTGGTCTGCATTACAAAAACGTTAAGCCTTTTTTTTTTAAGAAAAGGCATCTAAGGATACATGACAAGCGATGAAGCTGTAAGGCTAACTGACAAATTAAAAATTAACAAGCCACTAGGTCCAGATGACAGACACCCATATAGTCCTAACCCAAATGTGAAATTGCTAACCTTGTAATTAAAAAAAAAAATGCAATGTCACTACATTGGCTTCTTTACCAGATGTTTGGAAAGTGGCCAGTATAAAACCAGTTCTTAAAAAAAACCCCACTATCCAGGGTAAATTCAGGGAAATACCAGACACCTAGACACATACTGAGCATGGAATGCTGACTGTTGTGAAGTGGGCTGTGTGAGAGGAGTGGAATATCCTGGTGAAATTGGAACCTTGTACAGGAGGACTCAAAAACATAACTTTTTCCAAGTTGTGAAGTGAAAAACAAATGTCTGCAATCTGAGGCAGCATGGTATCACATGAATACAGTGAGTATAACTTAAAGGCTATTGACTTCATGCTCTGCTCTGGGCTTTCCAGAAGCATTGAGTTGGTCTAATTTAGCAGGGTATTATATTATGCTATTAAAAAGTGAACAGTCCAATAAATCACATTTCTCCCTCCAGCTGTGAATGTGGTGGGATGGAAAAGGATAATACAGGATCACCTTGCATGTCACTGTTAGGGATTGAAAAGAAGATGACTATAGCCTCCAGTTTGGCAAGGACAGTCCCAGTCAATCCTGTTATCCCATTTTTTCATCTGCTTTGAAAATATCCAGGTTTCTCTCTCCTCTACCTATTTCCCCCACTTTCTTCAGCATACTTCAATTGCTGCAAACTGACTCAAATGCAAAAGTAGCTTGCATTCAACTGAGCAGGATGGATGCATAGATGAGAGGAGGGGGCAGCATCATGCCCTTCATAGTAGGTTCAGACAAAAGAAAGGTGCTTCAGTGTCTTCTAACTTGCCTGTTCTTTCTCATTAATTTCCCATTTGCCATCATGAACAGACTGTGATGTTGCGTGGCCACACATGTCCTGGTGTGTCTATGAACACTGAACATTGTTCTGGAGTTTCTCTGTTGCCATTCCCCTCTCCACCTCCCATTGGTACTCTGCAGGTTAGCCACTGGGAGGTGGATACTGGCAGAGCTTGGAAAAGCTACTTTTTGGATGACAGATCTCAGGCTCATAGAAACAGCCATCCCAAACAGTTACTTCTTGAACCTCTAACTAGCATCGTAACCCTGTAAGAGAATGCATGTCTATCATCCATTTCTTCCTTGCTTTCAAATTATGCAGTATCGGATTAACTAGCTGCAGTCAAAATGGGATTCCTCACTTACCATCTTTGACTGAAACAGAGCATGGAAGCAAGGTCTGTATTTGTAACCGAGTTAATTCATTGAATTATTTACCTAAAGCATATTGCCATTTTCAAAGAGGTCCTTTTGAAAGTGGTCCTTTGTGCTTTAGATTTGGCTGCACTTTAACTGGTGGGTTGAAATACATTTTAACTACAGGTCAAACTAGATAATAAATTCATGACTTTTTTTGGTAGCGTTGCTCCCCCTAGTTTTTAAAAGTCATCTGTTTTCACGCATGGTTTTCCTCAACTACATATCTTGCATCGAGTATACTTTGTTTTGTAATTAGTCATTGGAAGATAAACGTGGGTTTAATTTGCAAATCTGATTCCTGGGAAACATTTCTCTGATGAAATCCTGTTATGGAAGGTTTATAATAGGAAATAAATTCCTAATTTGTCTCTTAGATTTGCTTATAAGGTGGCGTTTCAGATGCGGTATGATTAAGTAAGGAACAATGGTGGCATTCCTGAGATATAACTTCAGTGATGAAGGGCTTTTTTCCTTACTCTTTTTCTTAGTGCTACTGAAGGACTGAACATCATTTTGAATTTGAAGCCACTACCCAAGTTGCTTTTGCTATAGCAGGGGCTGTGGACATGAATTGTCAAGGCCTTATTCAGCACATCTTTGCACTGAAGTCTAAAAAGAACCTCTTCAGGCTCTGGGAACTGGTCAGCTCTATGAGGCAGGGTTTGGTCATACAGAGAATGGATTGAAGGTGATAGAGACTGATTCTCCTCTATCTCATGCCATAAGCTGAAACCTAAGGAGTGTGTAAAGGTTAGTATTTTTGATTTTGGGTAAGCAGAACTAAATTCAGATTTTAGCATCATCACAAAGCTTACTTTAGCCAGTAGCTTGTGCTACATAACAGGGCTATTACGAAGATTGGGGGGGAGACATAGATGTTGTTCTATGATCATTCAAAGAAGTGTGGGATAGACATTTGATAGATCAATATTTGAACTAGGGCTGGGAATTAAATATGAACCAAGTTAAATGAGAGCAACAGAACCTTTACTATGAAGACAAATGCTTGTTGAAGAATTTTGGGGGGCAAATTAACTTACAGTTGTAAACCGCTTAGACACTTCTTAGGTGGTATGAAGTGGTATATAAATGAAGTTTGTTTTGTTTGTTTGTTTCTCATCTTTTCATTCTTGTATCTATATAGCTACATGTAGCAACACTAGATTATCTGAGGGTCAAACATTCACATGCACACATTCATGCACATGCATATTTAATGCTAGAATCCCATCCTGAAAAGCTATGTATAATGTGAAGTAAAGCAAATACCAGGTGTGTAGGCTACATTTCAGAGGAAGGAATTGGTAAAACCACCTCTGAGGATTCCTTGAAAAGAAAAACCTATGAAATGACTGGAAGGTGTGCATGTGTGTGCGTGCACGTGCACACACACACCATCTATAAAATCCTGTAGACTTGTGACTCTTTTCATATGCAGAATACTCCCACATCTGGGATCAGAGAAGTGCAGTTGCTTACTTAGCATCTTTGACACCTAGAGTAGATGTTTTTTAAACTCAGAGAGATGCAAGAGAGAACCCACCTGTTGGTTAGTGTTCCCTGAAGAACCCAGCATGGTGGAAGGCAGGTCAGGGAAGATAAAGGACCCCCCCCCCCAATCCCTCCCTTATTGCCTGCACCTGGAGCAAACATCTCTCACTGCCCCGCACTTGGTACCATAGCAGTAGTAGCATCTCAAGAGCCCAGAATGTGATGTCAGCCAGTTCTAAGCATCAGCATTTTTTCCTCTTGGAAATAAAGCAATAGGTGTGGCTTTGTTTTTATTGAGGCTACACAAAAGAGGGGCAGTGGCTTAGTGGTTAAGATGCCAATTCTGATGATCGGGAAATTGGAAGGTTGGCAGTTCAAGGCTCGAATGCTGCATGATAGGGTGAGCTCATATCACTAGCCCCAGCTTCTGCCAACCTAGCAGTTCGAAAGCATGCAAATACAAGTAGATAAATAGGTACCACCTCAGTGGGAAGGTAACATCGTTCACTGCAGTCATGCTGGCCACATGACCACCAGAGCACTCCTTGGACATTACTGACTCTTCGGCTTAGTAATGGAGATGAGCACTGCCCCCTACAGTCAGTTATGACTAGACATTCATATCAAGGGACTACCTTTACCTTTTACACAAAAGGACAAAGATGTTGAGAGAGAAAGCCCTTCATCACAACTAGGGATATATGAGAATTCATTATGATTATTATACTCGGATTATTTCCTTCTGGGATCCATGGATCCAGATGCCGACCTAGATGCTAATTGGGTGTGGAAGTCAATTGAAAATCTGTATTTCCAGCTGTATTTTATTGGAAAGCACACACACCCTACCCAAAAGAGGCGTTTCCCAACATGCATTTTTAAAATGTGCACAGGAAAGTTTAGAGAAAGCCATGCTACTCAATTGAAAAATGCACAGAAATATGTACATTTCATGAAAATGTGTACTAAATTATGTGTAGATGTCTTTTGTAAGGTAAAGAAATCCTGCATGGAACCAGAGCAAAAAAAGCTTGTTAATATACTGGATCACTAAAATAATAATAATGATAATAATAACTTTTTTAAAAAATTAAAAAAATAGAAATGGCATTTTGAAAATGACTCATTTTACCATTTTTAGTTGAAAAAATGCAAGCTAAAATATTAATACTGTTTCATGATTCCTGTTTAAGATATTTCATTTCTTTTTGCATTATGTCCATTTCAGAAAACCAGCTAAAAGGACAGATTGAGCAATGCCCTCACTGTATGTCCCCCACCCCACAAGTCTGGAATATCTGAATGACGATAGCAAGCTCCATTAGGAGTTGAGTTTATGAGTTTGTGTTTCATTCTCTGTGATGCGATCCTTCTAATCTAGGATTATATCCAGTTGTTTTCTTCATGCATTATGTAAAGTCTGATAAATACCACAGCAGTTTCTCCAGTGGGGAGAAAAATGACTAGGCATGCTCTTTGAAAAGCCTTGAGCATCAACCAAGATGGCTGTCAGAAATGTGCAGTTGTAGACCAATAAAAGTCCGTTCAGGTACACAGGCTGACAGGACACTTACGTAGCTTGATAGATGGAGAATCTTGGGAAGGCAACCAGTTGCAAATGAAATGGTAATTGCTTTCCCTTCACTGAATGAAATCTTCTCTGAGGCGATTACACAGATTAAAGCTTTCCACCAAAATGTTCCAGAATAAATATAGTCTGTGCTTCTCACGGGGGAATTTGCTGCAGTGAACTGAATGTCTTGCAGCAAGACGATTATTGTGAGATAAAAGGAGATACATGAAAATGTATTCTAACCACAATACACCTTTGGGTACTGACCTCCTGATCGTAGAGAGCTAGTCCTTATTTGGTGTTTTGTCTAGCTTTGTTTGAATGTCTGCTTGCTCTTGTGAGTCTGGGCTGAAGCTGGTGGAAAATGAGGGAGGTTTCTCTAGGGATAATTAGAGACTGCTGACACTGTTCTTTGTCTCCTCTCAAGATAAATGACCATGTCAATAATTGCATGAACCTTATCTCTGGTGTGCAGTGATGCAGGCCTTCAAGATAAGAACACACCGATATATGACAATCACATAGCTTACTGGAGCCATGACAGTGGGCAGATTGTCAAGTTAAAACAATACAGGTTATAATATTTTAAACAGTTTAAGACATTTTAAAGCCATACATGTCTACTACTCTGGATACTAGGGTTTGATTCCCCATGCCACCATGGAAACCCAGTGGGTGACCATGGTTGAGTCAAACACACTCAACCCCAGAAAACACTATGATAAATTCACTTTGGGATTGCCTTAAATTGGAGGTGACTTGAAAACACACAACAACAATATTTGAAGATTTGGATGAAGTCAACTGGGCCCTCAATTTTTATTTTTAAAAAACACCACATTTTTGATTCACTATTGCTTGAATAAATGCTATCCATTACATTTTTTTTAAAGTAACAAATGTATAGCTCATTATGTTAGTTTGCAAAAGTAACATATGTATTATGCCCTCATTTCCCTCCTCCCTCATCATGTGTTCTGAGTAGCATCGTTGCTTGTAACCTGTGGCTTCCTAGATTTGGATTTGGAAGAGGCAATAGGAGCAGGGCCAGCTCTGCATCTCTGTTAAGCAGATGCATAGTCAGAAATAGCATGGACAGCCAGATAGTTGCATTAAGCTTTGACCTGCAGAACATGAAACTTCCATTTTCATTTCAGTGACATAACCTAACAACCTGTTTCTCAACCTTTGCTAGGACAATAGCCATACATGTTTTCTTGTTTTCTAAATCCTCTACAAACCTGCATATTAGTCTAAGGACTTTATCACATGGGGAAAATTGAGGGAAAATGGGAGTTTAAAGTGTCATTATCCTGTGAAAGTCACACAATCACGCTCAAGATTTTCACATGATGTCACAATTAAAGAGACCTTATCCCAACAATAACCAGGTAATAACCAGCAACAAGTAATTTACTGGGAAATCCCATGAATGATTTGTTGCTGGTTATTCCTTAGCTATTCCCGGGATAAGTCCTCTTTAACTGTGATGTGTGTGAAAATCTTCCCACAATCATGCAGCTTTCCTGGAAAAATGATGCTTTAAACCCCGTTCCCCCCTTTTTTCCCCATGTGATAAACTCCTAGGGGGTTTCTACACACACTGATACTTCTGTGACAATCAATATAGTTTTATGTCAGTGGTGGTGAATGGGTGGCCTCTGGGCCACATGCAGCCCTGAAGCCCACCTTAACAATCTCCAAAGCCCCCAAATCTTTTTTTTTTTTTTTTTACAGTTTTCATGCTGATTTTGAGGGGGAGACGTTTCCTCCAAAACAGCAAAATAACTCAAAACAGGAAAGCAAATATGCAGTTTATTTCTCCCATCCCCAAAAACTGGTCCCAGCAAAAGAAATCAGGAGACAACCAGCCAAAAATAGTATCAAGAACTGATATGAAATCACTTCTGATATGACCAAAACTTTTGTATGACTGGATTCCCCATTCATATTTTCCCACCCCTGTTTTAAGTGATAATATTGCCCTGTCATTCCACTCTATTCCAGCTGTTTTCCTTCAGAATAGCAGAATAGGTTACAAATGGATGCATTAATAGAACATTACCAGTTCTTTCAGCCTAGGTTCATTCTATCTCTTACTATTTACTCCCAAAAAAGCTACATAAATGAGATGCAGTACATATAAACATTGGCTTGGGTGGAGAAGAAATTGTTTGAACCTGATGTGTCACAATTCTAACCAGGGTTACTCAGGAATAAATTCTGTAGAGTTTAATGCGTCAGTAACATCAGCTTAGGTTTGCTGCTTTTTGGCAGTTCTGGCATGGTGTACTTACATTTCTGCTCTCTGCTTGCAGGTTGACTTAGTTTAATCAGTGTGGGGGAGCTGACATGGTCTGATGGGATGTGGAGAGCATAGAACAGTTGCAGAGTACATATTTCGCATCACGCACCAGATTGTGCAATCCTTGTTATCTCAAGTTAAAAGATTTCTGGTAGCAGGTTTCTGGTAAAAAGTTCTTTAATAACAAAGCTGTCCTGAAGCAAATGTTTTATTAGAACTTGGGAAACATTGGGGAGAGGGATTTGTTGCATGCCTTTAAGTAGACTCCAACATGTGACTGAACAGGGATTTGAAACCTGGTCTAAGAATCCTAGTCCAATACTCAAACCATTACATTACAATGGCTGTCTTCTGGGGTATTACCACTTCCCAAATCTCCCAGCAGCCTGCAAAAATGTATAGCAATAGCTATACTGCTTATCAGTGCATTTAAGCACTCCCTAAGTGGTTTACAAAGTGTAAGCTAATTACCCCCAACAAGCTGGGTATCATTTTAGTGACCTACGGAAGGATGCAAACCTGAATTGAGTTTGAGCCCTCTTGGCTGGGATTGAACTTGCAACCTTATGGTTTGTGAGTGAGTGGCTGCAGTACAGGCATTTAAACACTGTGCCACAAAGGCTCCATGTCATGTTTCCCAAGTCTGTATTTTGCAGAACTTTCTGGTCTATCTGTAGTAAGTCCGCACTGTTCTTAAGTAGTTTCTGGTCTTCCCTGCATCCAGAAGTTCAAAACACCATGGCTGCTATTTCATCTTATGACACTGGGAAATGCCCTTTTCCTAACTCCTTGTCCAAACCAATCAGTCAGTAGATAGATAATATGGAAGCTGCTTCAAATACTGTGTCCAGTTTTGGGCATCACAATTCAAAAAAGATGTTGACAAGCTGTAGTGTGCCAAGAGGAGGGCAACCAAAATGGTGTAAGATCTGGAAATCTATGCCCTATGAAGCGTAGATTAGGGAACTGAGCATGTTTAGCCAGGAGAAGAGAAGGTTAAGAGGTGACATGATCGCCATATTTCAGTATTTGAAGGCGTGTCAACAAGTTTGTTTTTGGTGGTCCAGAGACTAGGACATAGAGCAATAAATTCAAACTACAGGAAAAGAGATTCCGTGTAAAAATTAGGAATAACTTCCTGATGGTAAGAGCATTTTGACAGTGGAATACACTGCCTTTCAGTGGAGTGGAGTCATGCTCTTTGGAGGTTTTTAACACAGAGGCTGGATGGCCATCTGTCAGGAGTGCTTTGACTGTGTATTCCTGCATGGCAGGAGGTTGGACTGAGTGGCCCTTGTGGTCTCTTCCAACTCTGTGATTCTACCCACAAGCTGGCTTTAGGGCAAAGTCTCAAATATTTTCAGACTTGTTCTAACTATGCAGTGCGTGACTCAAGAGTGATTATGTCATCTAAGGGCAGCTATTTGTAGAAATAAGCTTCTGTTTACTGCCTTTACAAAGCAGCTGCAGGCGCTCTTTTCCTGATGTACCACGTGGAAGCAAATCCACATGGGTAAAAAGCCTTGCCATCCAATGTGGACTATATGTACCTCTCTTCTGGGGAAAGAGGGGGAAAGACAGTGTTTGTGGTGTTAGATCCTAGAAGAGTCTGATGTTTGACTTCAGAACACCATACATTGAAGTTAACACAAAACTAGGTCACATTTCAATTAAAAATTGTGAGATACTTTTGTTACAAGAGTTATGCAACAATAGAGAAGTTATTCACAGAGTATTCTTCCAAATATCGCAAGACTATTACTCCTGTCATCCTTACTCATTAGATATGGTGGTAGGGGTTGGTGGGAGTTGGGTCCCGGAACTGTGCTGGTCTATGACCATAATAAAAATTCTGTTCTATTCTTGGGCCTAAGAACTTCTGAAGGGTCACAGGTTCCTCATCCCCTTATCTAGAGAGCTACTGGACTTCCTTTTTGCAGGTCTTCAATCAGAAGCTGAGCAGCCCCTTGCTGTTGCAGATATGGTTGGACAGGATTTCTTCATTCAGCAGGGAGTTGGAAAAGATGGGCTTCAAGGACTATGCATACTATTTGATTTTATAGCCATAATCCTGTATGTGGAGCCATAAATCTAGAGCCAGCATGGTATAGTGGTTTGAATATTGGACTAGGACTCCAGGAGGCCAGGGTTTTAACTACCACTCAGTCCAATGGGTGACCCTGGGCATGTCACACTCTCCCCCTAGTCTTCAAGGAAGGCAATGGCCAACCTCCTCTGAATGAATCTTACCAAGAAAATTCTATGATAGGATCAGTCACCCTAAATCCCACTGGTGTAGCCATAGGTTCTATCACTAGGGACAAAATATTGTGGGAGGAGAAGGAAAGGGGCCTTCCCTGTGGTGGCACCCCAGTTATGGAATGACCTCTTCTTGGTGGCCCGATTGGTACCCAATGCTGGTGTCATTCCTGAAAAATGTCAAAATGGCTTTTATTAAAGGCTTCTGTGCCTAACCAATTTTATCCACCTCACATAACAGAAATCCTGTTAGAGTAGAATTAGGGGTCAATTTCATTATAGACATTTGCACATTATGCATATGGAGCCAGTACATTTAACTTTTGTATAATGTGTACTTCAGAACCTGCAATATATTTCATCATATGGTAGTGCTTGCATATACAGTGTCGAGATGTCCTTTTATTGGTCTGCTGTTCATTAGAGTGGGACTTGTTTTCGAAATTACCCAGAATGGTTTATTTTATCCCCCCCCCCCCACTCCAGTCTTGTGTGTGTATGTATACTTAAGAGGGATCAGGGAAAGAGAAAAAAAGAAAACCACTGAAAAAGCTATTTTCCCCCAGTCCTTATGAACTGCAAAGAGATGCTGGCTGTTAAGATAATAGTCTCCATTTTTTACAAAATTATACAAAGGGAAAGGATCTCTCTGTGACACCAGAAGGATCTTTAACTCAGTGGAAAAAATACAGTATCCGCAAGGAGGCATTTAGTGTAGAATGATGAAACACTGGAATTGCCAGGAATTTATTTTATATATTGCTAGCTTCAGAGTGTGATGTAGTTATATTTAAAAGTAAGAAAAAATAGTGAGACTATGCTTCCAGGAACTTCAAGCCAATATAATTCAAGTGCCTAAAATGATATAGGATCTGTGAAAACTGGAATTATACATCAACACACCCATGAGTCCTAATGCATTGTGCCATGTTCTGTCAGACATTCACCGTGGGCCTGTGTTTTTGTAGCTGTACTCTTGCTGTTTATCTAAGGGTGTTTTGTCTGATGTGCTACTGAATTCCTAGCTCAAGGTCAAGTATCCAGAAGTGATACCAGTGAGAGGAAGGGAGGAGGACAAGTAGAGAAGCAATTCAGTACCCATGCACCTGCTCCTTCCTCACCACCAGATCCCAGGGGCAAAATGGAAGGAAATTACACAAAGTATAACTGAATGATAAAAATTAAAATGAAGCTATCATCTCAAGCATGTTTCTTTGACAATCATCTCTACCGAAATGAATAGGACTTACATAAAGATGAGGAAATGTTTTTGTTTTTTTTTTTTAAACTGTGGTAGGCCCAAACTTGGTCGAATGCCCTATTGTGGTAAATTGATTCTTCTTTTTCTTACTCTTTTTAAATTTTGGATATTCTCCTTTTAAATTTTTGTTTGTTGTACTTTATTAATGTGGACATTTTAAAACATTGTTGTTATTTTAAATTGTTTATGCTGATATAATAATAATAATAATAATAATAATAATAATAATAATAATAATACATTTTATTTGTATTTCCCGCCTCTCCCTGCAGATTGAGGTGGGATTACAGCAAAGAATAAAAATCACTAAAAAGGCCAAATCGTCATCAATTTTCCATGCTATCAAGTCAGCATGGGAATGTTCCATTAAATCAGCTAAAAAAGGATAGGCCCGCCAGAAGAGATCCATCTTAAGTGCCTTTTGAAAGGATTCTAAGGTGGTAATGAGACGGATCTCTTCCGGTAAGTTGTTCCATAATTTAGGGGCCGTGGCTGTAAACGCTTTATGGGAAGTTGTAGTTAGTCTAGTTTTCGTATGTTCCAACAGTTTCTTCCCTGATGTTCTGAGAGTGCAGGGCAGATTGTGTAGGGAGAGGTGTTCCCTTAAGTAACTCGGGCCCAAGCCATGTAGGGCTTTAAAGGTAATAACCAACACTTTGTATTGCGCCCGGAAGCTGATCGGCAGCCAATGAAGAGATTTTAATATTGGAGTAATATGGTCAGATCTTGATGTTCCTGTGACCAATCTGACTACAGCGTTTTGGATCAATTGAAGCTTCTAAACTTGGTACAAAGGTAGCCCCATGTAGGGTGCATTACAGAAATCAAGACGAGAGATTACCATAGCATGCACCACTGCTTCAAGGTCCCTCTGGGCCAGATAGGGACGCAGTTGGTGTATCAACTGAAGTTGGTACCAAGCACTCCTGGCCATCGCCTCCACCTGAGATGATAGCTGTAGACATCGTACTGATAACACCGTGCTCCATGTCTCTGGATGATCTCTCTCAGTGGCTTCATGTAAATGTTAAACAGCATGGGAGACAGGATGGCGCCTTGAGGGATGCCAGATGTCAGCTCTTTTTTACGAGAGCAGCTATCCCCCAGCATCACCATCTGGAATGCCGTTGAGATGTTCAAGAGCACCAACAGGGTCACACTTCCCCTGTCGATGCCCAGACGGAGATCATCGACTAAGACTACCATGGCAGTCTCAACTCCATATCCCACCCTGAAGCCGGTTTAAAATGGGTCTAGACATCCAAGACAGCCTGGAGTTGGAAGGCAACTGCCCTCTCAATCACTTTGCCCAAGAATGGTAATAAGGAGACCGGCCTATAATTGTTTCTTATCAAGGGGTTTAGGGAGGGTTTTTTTAAAAGTGGTTTTACCACTGCTTGTTTAAGCTTAGATGGAAATTTCCCTTCCCTATGGGATACGTTAATTATAGATTGAAGTAATGCTGTTGCTGCATCCCCTCCCTGGACGGTCAGCCAAGATGGGCAAGGATCAAGGGGGCATGTTGTCTTCCTTACGCATCCAAGAAGCTTGTCCACTTCATTGGTATTTACAAATTAATTGTGATTTATGTATTGCTGATATATAAATTAAAGTATATATTTAAATAGCTTACATTTTTGCCTCATAAATCACATTTGAAAACCACTTTTAAAAAAAAAGAAGAAAACTTTTATTTATTAAAGGATTTGTTTATTGTCTCTCAGCCTGCTGGGCCCCCAAGGCAACATAGATATAATAGATAAAAATAGATATAACATACTTTTTATTGTATAGTTATGTCTACCTCCTCACTGATCTGTCTCCCAGTTTATCTTTCCCAGGCCTGGTGGGTCTATTGACTGATCTGGCTATGACCAGGTGTCCCCATCCTCTCTCAATTATCTTTAAGAGCAAATGCAGCATGAGTTTGAGTGTTGGACTGAGACTCTGGAGACCAGGGTTTGATTCCCCACTCAACCATGAAACTCACTGGGTGACCCCTTTGGGGACCATGTCAAAAACCCTTCAGAAGAAATCTTGCCAAGAAAACCCCATGATAGGGTAGCTTTAGGCTTTAGGTTCACCATATGTCTGAACTAACTTGAAGGCACATAACATCTAGCCAAAGTATTGTAAACATTATTACATTTATAAAAGAGATAAATAAATACAGATAATAATAATAATAATAATAATAATAATAATAATAATAATAATAAT
>NC_056523.1:29157367-29184709 GCF_019175285.1 Sceloporus undulatus | reverse complement strand
CCCCCCCATCAGAGACATTAGATCATAACAAATAGATTATAACACTTCAAATACACTAATGCATATGCAAAGTATACTAAAAATAATCTGCATTGATAATCTGATATAGGATGACCAGTGAATAAATGGAAGACAAGACTGGTGCAGCTTCTTTCTCTCTTTCCTTTTTTGGTAGCTCAAGGAATTTCACCTTTTCCTGTCTTTGCTTGACAGATCATATTCATCAGAACTGTATCAAAACTACAGTTATTACTAATGGTATTAGTGACTGTCCTCCTTGGTATCTGGTCACTCTAATATAGTACTATCTGTAAATGTGAGATGAAAAAATATAATAATATGATTGACATCAAGTGCCATTTCATCACGTCTTGCAGATTCTTGTTCCTTACAAGACTTCTTTGAATTCTTTGAGTTATCTTTATTTGCATTCTACCCTAAATCAGTGTGGGAGGGAGGAATCGGTAGATGCAGAACTATTGGAAATAGAATCCCAAAATGGTGCAATGCAGTGTTTATCAGGAACACTTAAGAAATCCTGTAAATGTCAATTAAGCAATTCCTGGGAAACATTATTTCACATCATTTTGAGACAGAGATGGAAATAATATTTAAAAGTTATTGGGAAATGATAAAAAATGTTTCTCATGTGTTGGGAAACTCTAATGAGGAAAATCCTGGACTGATATAAATCTTTACGGTTTTTTTTAATCTGTTCCACAGAAAAGAAATTTGAGAAAGAAATTGATGAAGTATTACATCCCTATTTTGAGATTAATTTCTTCTTTTTCACTCAAAAATATCAGAACTCCTTATTTTCCATTTCCTTATATTTGGTCTGTACTTCTACCGCCAACACAAAGGTACATTTGGGACAGAATGCATGATATCTGGGTGATCTTGAGAAAACATTTTCCCCTCTCTACATGTATGCATTTCTATTCTGTTGCAGCACAGTTAGTCTTGTGTATATCCACATTCTTCAGTTATAGAACTTTGATAACACTGCCTGGTTCCATCCTATGGAACCCTGAGAGTCTTAATTTTGTACCTAGAATTCTCTGTACAGGAGAGAATAATCAAGAATTCTAAGGACTAAATATCCCAAGATTCCATAGGATGAAGATTTGTGGCAGATAGTTGTATTCAACTGTTATAATTTTGTATTGTCAATACACCCTTGGTGTGGTCCAAACAGATGTTGGGACAGGCTCCCAAACAAAGGTAGCATCACTGGGCTCCAGGATCTGGAGCAGTGATAGTGAAAGTATACCAGTATTTGGTCCATAATTTAAAGGAACTATCCAAGGTACTGATTTTGATTGAAGCCTGTCCCACTCCAGGTTAGGTTTAGAACTGTAGCTCCAAAACACACTGCAGAAATGATCCCGTTTGAGACAGCTTTCACTGCACACTGGCTCAGTGCTAGGGAATCTTGGGAATTGTAGTTTATTGTGGCACCAGAACTATCTGACAGAGAAGGCTAAATGTCTCACAAAACTACAGTTCCCAAATTCCCTAGCATTGAGCTAGAACAGGTAAAACAGATGGATTGTTTGTGCAGTGTGTTTTGGACCTTGGATAGTAAGTCTGGGTTAAAACCTGAAGTAGATTCATCATCCCACTAGCATGGGAGCCACCAACTTCCACTAGCCCACAGATGATGTTAGTCTACAGCTCCCTTCATTCCCATACAACAGTAATTCCCACACTTTAGTCAACCAGATGGTTTGGACTTCAACTCAGAGAAGCCCCAGCCAGCTGGAACAACAGTCAGGAATTCTGGGATCTGACATCCAAAACATCTGGAGGACAGAGTTTGTGAATCACTGCCATACAACATGGCCCAAGGTCAAGAGTGATAGAAAAGGCAATCCAAGAGAATCTGAGGATAACACCAGTGAATTGGCCTGAGTCTTTTGAGCAATTCATGGGAGTTTCTATACCATTAGCTCTTTTTCATTACTTAAGCAGAAGTAGTTAGATTTCCTGATGCATAACAAGAATAAGCACAACCTTAGGTCCTGCGACATTGACACAAATACTAGCTTCTCAAGAAAAAGGGAGGGAGGGAGGGAGGGAGAGAGAGAATTCTAAATTCCATTTATGTATACCAAGAATACCTATGTGTATTCAAGAAATTTCATGCTTTAAAAAATACCAAGCACTAATGCCAGTTTTCCTTGGAAATTAAATCTACTAAAACAAAAATATTTGTGAGTCGTGTACACAATAATGCTGATTAATAGCTTCCAAATGAAATAGTGTCAATCTAAATCAAAGCTGTCATTATCAGTCTGTATTTCCACCTAACAATATGTCAGTGAAATATTTTTGATCATTCAAAACTGTATCCTTTAAAAAATATTATTTTATTGATAATAAATAAAAAAGGAATGAGGAGGAGGAGGAGACCAAAAAAGAAAGAAAGAAAGAAAGAAAATATAGGAAGTTTGTCAGAATACATTAAATACATTATATAAACAAAAAACATCCATTCAGTTTCTTACTTGTACTGTATTCCCTTCCAGGCATTGAATCTC
Source organism: Sceloporus undulatus (assembly GCF_019175285.1). Classification (NCBI taxonomy): domain Eukaryota; kingdom Metazoa; phylum Chordata; class Lepidosauria; order Squamata; family Phrynosomatidae; genus Sceloporus; species Sceloporus undulatus. The sequence goes on along the minus strand of NC_056523.1, from coordinate 29,182,166 downwards.
AATTTACTTCCTTCCATCTCAGTGTTGTTTATTTCTAAATCATTATAATTCCCCTTCCTATATCTGAGTCATTCTTCTAGAATCCTATAATTTCTGACATATTGTTCCTATATTTGTTCCATTTGGTACATAGATTTTAATAATGATAAATCCACCTACACCTATATGTGTTATGTGTGTCCAGATTCTATCTATCTATCTATCCATCCATCCATCCATCCATCCATCCATCCATCCATCCATCCATCCATCCATCCATCCATCTATCTATCTATCTATCTATCTATCTATCTATCTAATCTATCCACCCACCCACCCACCCACCTGTATATAGTTGGATATCATTTTAAAGTTTTGTAGGTAGGGGAGGATAAAACAAGTAAGTAAACAAATCTACCATAATGTTTCACCTCAATACAATTTAATATCAAGAAATTAACCCTAGTCCTACAAAAGGGTCAAGGCTTTAATTACAAGTAACCAATCCCTGCTAACAACCATAACTTGTTTATATGTTTATACATATTCCTAGTTGATTAAGGTTAAATAAAAGAGCGTTAGGTGCTTGACAGACAGCCCAACAGAGATGGCTCTGTGCCGCTCCTGGAAGCTCTGGGTTGGGGATGCAGCAGCTGGATGCCATGCCCACAACCAGCTGGAAAAAGGAGCCGTAAAACACAGCTCCTATTTCCGGTGCTATGGGGCCACCATGAGGGCTGCAGCATGGCCTTATGACACCCCTCATGTACAGCACCATTTAGGCACTGCACACAATGGATGTCATTATGGCGCATGCCGTCTGTATGGGTGCGTGCCAAGATGGCTCCTGGGGTGTGCAGTAGGGCTTTGGAGCATGTAAACACTCAGCCCTGTCATAACCCTAGTTCAGGTCCAGACCAGCACAAAGTGTCGGTCTGTACAGGCCCTTATTCTAGAATAGATAAATCATCAAAACACAAAATTGACAAATGATCGTAGTTTTTCTGCCAAAATCTTACTAATTCTTTTCAATCTTTTCAATATCTGTTTAGTGTCTTGTCTTTCCTCAGCATTGTTAGTTTATCTTTATCAACCATATCATACAATTTTATTAGCCATTCTTCTGTAATTGGAATGTCTTTGACTTTCCAATTTTTTGAATACACTTATTCTTGCTGCTGTTACCACGTTCAAAATGGGCTCCTAAGGTTCAGCACCCTTCCTGCTCTGTGCTGGCACTTCCCAGAAATTCTGGGCCTAAGTATCTTTCAGAGTTTATATTGCCCTCCTCTGTTTCGGTTGGTTTTGGGGGGGGGGCAGAATTTTGCAGGTGGTAGATTAGGGGACTTTATCATATGTACATTTAAAAAATATATGAAAAGACAAGCTGAATTTTGTGTGGTATGCACATCATAGAAATTAAATAGATTTGCTTATATTTGCACTCTATATTCAGGTGGCCATGGGCAGGGAAGAAGTGATGTGCAGAGTACTCAGGCACCCTCATACCTGTAACATCAGCTACTGGATGTTGATGTTAAAGCTTTACTCTATGCCCCAAGACAAATCATCTTATTGATTTTAATGGGAAGAAGCAGGCTTTAACTATAAGGGCCTTGGCTCAAATAAGCTGTTGATTGGATTGCCCAGGTTTTTTTTCTTATTGAAGGCAAAATAAACATCAGCAGCAGCATCTAAAATTATTGTTGTTTTTATTTATTTATATTCTGTCTTTTTCCCAAACTCAAAACCATTTACTGTAATTAAAGCAGGTACAAATCAACCCCACAAATGTGAAAGTGTGCAAAAATAGTTAAAATATAATTAAACTATCTTTGTTGTGTGTCTTCAAGTCGTTTCTGACTTATGGCAACTGTAAAGCAAACCTGTCACAGGGTTTTCTTGGCAAGATTTGTTCAGAGCAGGTTTTCCATTGTCATTCCTCTGAGGCTGAGAGCATGTGACTTGCCCAAGGGGGTCACTCAATGGGCTTCATGGGAAATCAAATCCTGGTCTCTAGAGTCGTCCTCCAGAGTGTTAAGTCCAACACTCAAACCTTTATGCCATACCTGACTCTCAAACTAGCTATAGAATTTCAAATAAATAACTTAAACTGGAAGAAGAAAAAGAATCGAATAGTATATTAGCAAAAGCTATAGCATTTAGTTCCCAGATATCTGTCAGAACAAGTACAAGTCAAGGACAGCTAGAAGGCAGGCAATCTGAGCTCCCTATGTTCCAGAGACTTGTGGCAGCCACTGGCAAAGCTCTTTTATGAGTTTTCTTTTGACCTCCCTGTGAGGGTAGCAGCACTGAGAGAAGGGCCACGGTCTGGTGACACACCCCTCTCCAGTAAGAGGGAAAATGCTGTATTGTCGCTAGATATTCTACACACACATTCAGCCTGCAGTCCTAAGACTATTTATAAGAAAGCTATCCCTACATGGGATTTACCTCTGTGGAAGCATCCACAGAGATCCAGTGTGATGTAGTGGTTTATGTTAAAGTACGACTCTGGAGGCCAGGGTTCAAATCCCTGCTCAGCCATGGAATCCCAGTGAGTGTCCTTGGGCAAGTCATACTCTCTCAGCCTCAGAGCAAGGTAAGAGTGAACCCTCTCTGAATAAATCCAAGGAAATCCTGTGATGGGGTCTCCATAAGTCATAAATGACTTGAAGGTGCACAACAAGAAGAAGCTTCCATAAAACTGCACATTAAATGTGCACTTGCACATTAAATTGACCATCCTGCTACCTGTTGCAGGGGTATTCTCCCTAGCAATTCTCTCATCCCTTCTCTCGCTCCCACCACCTTCACAGCCATGGTTGGAAAGGGCATGAGATAAGGTATTTGTGGTGGCTGTCTCTGTGCTCTGGAACTCTCTCCCCAAGGAGGCAAAAATGGGCCTCCTCCTTGCTGCCTTTGTTGGCAGTCATAACCCTTTCTATTCTGGCAGGAGTTTAGGACAGAAGATTTTTAAATATTAGGCTTTGATAACACTGCTTATTATTTTAAACTGAACTTTAAACGGAACTTTTACTGATGTAAGCCACCCCAATCTTGTTGAAGAGGCGAGCTAGAAATAAATATTTATTATTATTATTATTATTATTATTATTATTATTATGAACTGTTTTTCTTTCATTATCTTTAAAAATGTCCAAGTGTATGTTTTAAATTATTTTAATATTGTGAATAGTTTTATTATCTTTTAATGCTCACCTTTTGTGTGCTTTTAGCTTTATTGACTTTGTTTTAATTGGTAAGCTGTCTTGAGTTCCAGTTTCTAGAAAAGGATGGGATGCAAATTAAGCTCACCATCATCACCTTCATGTTCACTTTTGTAGGGCAAATAATGAACAGCTGAAAAAGAATATTCTGAGAGAGAACAAATAGGAAAGTTTCAATGCCACTGGCAGAGTGATTCAAGTAATCATCATTAATACAAATGGACTTTAAATTCTACCAATATCAGCAACAGCAAAGTTGTGTTTGACAATTTGACATTGTGATGTTGCAGAGTTCTGTTCACTGGACATGCAGAGATAATTCCAAACTGAGAATATTGTCCAGTGAAATCTTGCAGTGACTTGATTTCTGCAGCTAAGATAGCCACACTTTCTTGATGAAATTCTTCCCAACTGTAATTCTTTTCATCTGACATCACAAAGAACATTAGAATAGATCTATGAACAGAAAAAGAGTATTCCTTATCCCACCACTTGTACTTCCCCTAATGTCCCATTGTGTTTTGTTTGGAAATAATAAGGTGAAAAATAGAATAATATTGTTCTCATCCATATTCACACCTGCTCCTTGCCCCCAAACCAGTATCAGGTCTTTGCCAGCCCTTTGGTATCAATAGGAGGATGCTTGTTAAAAGGGCGAAAGAACAGCTTGGAGAGTAAAAAGTAATCGACATGTCATTCCTCATTTTGCCTGTGTTTCTGATGCCAATGACATTGGATCTTTGGGAGACTCAGATGTTAGGGCTTTCCATGGTGGAAGGTAGGGTTGCTTTCTTTAGATTAAGTGCTTTATTAGATTAATATATCGTTCATATACAAAAATCCCTAAAGAATCATATTAGAGTAACTTATGAGACATTTGTGGAATACATATGGTTTTTTAAAATAAGTACCTGGATTCAGCAAAAGTTATTATCCCATTCAAAGACACCATGTGAAATAAAAGTCCCTATCCTGTAGATGGCTATACAGAAGAGGGAAAAAAGAGAGAAAGAAGATCAGCCAGCACTTGAGTTCTTAGAAACATTGTTATATATGAAGATTTTGGTCTGATTTCACCTCTAGAATGCATGTATGTAAAACATTTCTATGCCATCCTTCCTGTTGCTTGGGTGTACAGGGGTCTTGTATCAGAAAATCACAATTTTGTTGCCTAAATATTTGTTCAAGAGGTCATCAGACTTTTAGAACTGGAGATAGTTGATATATACAGTTAAATTACTTTTGATGCATGATAAATTCTCCTACTCCAACTGGAATAAGTCATACTTGGAGGAAATGCTCCACAGTTTGTCTCACTGTATTTATAAAAGGTGTGGCATCTAGGTATGTCTAAAAGCTGTGAATTTCTCCCTTAATCTTGCTATACATAGCTAGCACCTCAGAGAAATCAGTTTCTCCCCTTTTCATCTCCAACCAACTATTACTTTAGATCAGAGAGTGGGGAAGAGCTCTGACCCTCTAGACTTCATGATTATCAGAGTGCGGGACCAGAATCCTGGACAATCAACCAGTCAGCTTAATTGGTAAATCAACAGTACTTTATTGATGGTTCCAGAATCAGAAATTCCACATCACCCAGCTTCTTAGCTGAGACTGACCCCTCCCAACCAACCCAATGCATAAATCCCCTTAGCAAACTACTCCTCTGCTAAGCAAAAGCCCGCGCTAGCAAAAACCCTCCCATTCCTCCCTGGTTTCCATCCACCACAACTCCCCCCTCCATAGCTCATCTCCCCAACCTAGAGACTGCATTCCAAACCTCTGAGAACCAGGCCTTCAAGGCCACCCGATAAGCACCACCTGGGGCTAACAGTTACAGCTTTCCCTCTGCAAGCCTTGCTAAGCCTACCCCAGCCCCCATTATCCACAACCACTATATATCTGGTAGAATACATCAGGATTCTAACAATGATATTATTGGACTACAACTCCTAGCAGACCTATCTATCATAGTCAATTGTGAGAAATGATATAGTTGCAGTCCAGCATCTGGAGAGTTGCATGATCCCTACTCCCACTCTAAATTTCTGGCTTAAAAGTGCCATCAACCCCATCCAGTTTGATGAGCAGTAAGGAATAATAGGAGCTGTAGACATTTTCTATGCTTAGAAGTACATTACAGATTTTGGCAGTGCACTGTTCCCACCTACCCCCACCCCCTAAATATGTTCTGAATAAAAACGTTTGACAATGCCTGTCTCAGAACAAGCTCTGATGAGCCCTAAAACAGCAAGAGTACTTAAAGTTCTGCCCAGAGAATGTCAAGAAAGGAAATCTAAGTTCTTGCATGTTCATAACACAGACTGCCATAACTGACATTTTCTTAGGGAACAAGTCTAGGGAACAAGTCTGTGAGATCAAGGAGCAATTTCCTCTACCTCCCCTCACTCACTTCTCTAATGTACAATGTAGCATGCACTTAAGCCACAGAAGCTTGTAACATAATGCTTGGAATGGTATGTCATGTCAGCCTTTATAAGCTTCACACATGACTGTGCCCCAGTCTTTGAGTAAAGAAAAAACAGAAAGAAATCTATAAGGAGACAGTGTAGCAAGCCTAAGTCTGCTGAATAACAAGAAGTGTGCCTAAAGACTCAATGGTAACTTACAGCAATGAAACATCTATATATTTTTAGGCAACCATTTTATATTTGATTATTATTAAGGAAGGAAGGAAGGAAGGAAGGAAGGAAGGAAGGAAGGACAGATATTCCACTTTTCTGTTGCCAGGAAATTAATCAAGGTGCTTTGCATCAGTTAAAACATATGCTTAGAAATGTGTCAGTTAAAACACAGCTGGTTCATTGGTCATCCAGTGTGGAGATGCAGGGCAGTGTATGTCAGCTGAGGGATTCTGAAGGTCTCAGTCCAAAAGAACTTTTCCAAACCCTGAAAATGTCTACAAAAATGTAAATGTGTTAGCCAAATGGTGAAACAGAGGAGGGAATTAAAATGATCTCCCCAGGCATGGAGCTCCATGGCCTAGGTAAGGCCATAGAAAAGGCTCTCTCCTGCATCATGGGCAGCCTTGTTTCTATCCTTGCTGAGGCACGAAGAAGAGAATTTGCTGCAGTTCTTGAAAATGGATTGTATTTAAGGTAACCTAGGCCAAGCAAAGCTTTAAACTTGGATCATCTCACATCCCAACCCAACACACCATCATTGACCAACCATGGAATAACAAGACCAGAAGCCTGTGTTGAATAAGGGACACTTTATTTAACCTAAAACCTATTTAAACTGTGTTGAACCTGGTAAGGAGCAAGCGGAGAACTAACTTAGTGCAGGATCAACTGACACAGATGTCACTCCTTGGCTTCCTCCTCAGCCTTCCCCTGGACAAAATGCCTGAGCAACTGGGTTGCTCCTTATCTGGCCATCTGGAAGGCAGACCCAAGGAACCCCATTCCCAAGTCGCAGGACCTAAGTGAGACAAAGCAACCAGGTCAGCCCCAAAGGTAGTCTTCTTCCCCACCCCTGGTTCCCAGGACCTAAAGAGGCAGCCCCAGAGCACTCCCCTTGACTCAAAGGGTGCCATGATGTTCACTGTAAGTCTTATTCCCCCCCCACACACACACACATACACACTCCCTGCCCTGGAGAAAGGGCAAGCAGATGCAGAGGGGGTAGAAGGCTCTTTAAAATCCTCCTGGCTCTACTGTGTCATGTTCAGTGTGAAGGTGTTTCAGTGTCTGACAACACATCACCTGGCCTCTTTCCATTAGAGGCCAGAAAAGGCAGCTCCTCTCTTTCAGCATTTTGTATGGCGTGGTAATGGAGCTGCATTCACTGGGCCAAAATGGCTCCTCATTCTGTTCTTCAAGAAAAAAATTTTGTGTCTTTTTAATGCATCATCTTCCTCTCTCATCTTCTGCCGCCCTTGCTCTCCTCTCCTAGTTGTTTGTCTATCAAATATTCACAGTGTTTGCCCCCCCCCCCCCATCTCTAAATCCTTCAGCGAAGGCAGATTTTTCTATCTACTTTCCCCCTTTACTGCAAACATGATTCGCATCAGAACTGCTTTGGCTCAGAAGTTTTGACAAGCACTAATAAATCTACAATATGACCTTGTATACATGAATATTAATGTTATTTGCCAAGATGATTTGTAACCTTTTACAATAAAGAGGGGAAAAGAAATTAGTAGCAACCCTTTGGGAGGAAAAGCGAACATCTTAAAAATAATTACTCTTGACCATTAGAAGATTGGCCTCTCTTTTCTCTGGTCCAGTTTCCTAGCCATTTGCAATTGAGATAATGAATTCATTGCTGCACTTCCACTCCTCATCACCACAATGTTGTACTATGCTCTCCAGACACAGCATTGATTTGTTTCAATTTATTGTAAGGCGCCTTGGGTCTCAAGTTGGGAGAAAGGCAGAATACTAATTAATTGCCTGTCTTTCTCCTGACATGGGGGAAATAACTAATCTGTTAATTAGATTTGGAATAACAAAAGAACTTTGAAACATTAATTCCCTACACTAAGTACATGAGGAAATGAGATAAACCTAGATGGGAATAAGAAGAATAGAGCCCTTAAAAGGGCTGCATACTATCAAATCTGACTTGTTTGTGTGAATGTTATAAACAATAAAGCCACTCAATTTTTAATTTTTGCAGACATCTTTCAATTTGTAACACAGAAAGTAAAGCATGGGAAAACTGTAGAACAGTCCTACCTGCCTTCGCTAAGTATGATCCTGAAGAAAATTATATTACATATTAATAAAATAACAATTTTACAGAAAATATGAAATAAAGGCCTAGCATTTATCAGCTAGCTGTAGCCAAGTCAGAATATTATACAGACATACCTCAGTGAACACAGCCTCTGACAAAGAAGCTTGTTTGTACCTAGCCTTTTGATGCATGCCCAGCACCACATTTCTTCCTCATCCTCTGTCTAGCTAGAGGTTTTTTTAGCAGAATCAGCACTGGAAAGATGATACAGGAGAATAGGAGAAACACAGATCCCTGCGGTAAACAATGCAATAAAAGTTGAGCTCGGAAAGAATCAGATTCTGCCAGCAATAACAGGCAGTTGTCTACAGTGTCTTGCTGTGCTATCCACTGCCACTACTGTCATCAAGAGTTCCTCCTCTGAGGTGAGAACAAGGTGCCTAGGCTCATATCTGGCTGCAGGTGGAGCAAATCACACTTGTGGTGGCAGCAGGGGACACAGCAGGATACTATAGACAACCAACTGGCATTGGTCTGGAACATGTAGATAACAGGGTTGGGGGAGATCAGGGCAGCTTTGGGGCCAGAATGCTCTGGGGCAGGCAAAAGTATTCTGCCCTCTTTCTTGTCATAGGGAGCAAAATGAAGGGGTTCTTTGCTTTGCAAGGTGTGTGCAATTGTTTTTCAGGATTGCAGTGGGTAAGAGAAAGATTAAGCTTCTCGTTAACTCTGTTGTTGCAGCCCTATGTCCATTACCCAACCAGTTCTGCTCCTGTTCGGAACCTTTATCTGCCTTTCATCCCCCCCCCCCCACGATCAGTGACCTATCTTAGACACACAAAAGAATCATGTATCACCTTTGAGACTAACTGGGAGAAAGATGTTTATCTCATAAGACTTTGTAGACTCAGATCCAAAACACCCTGCAGAAATAATTGAGACAGCTTTAACTGCCCTGGTTCAGTGCTAGGGAATTCTGGGAATTTTAGTTTAATGTTGCACCAGAGCTTTCTGACAGGGAAGGCAAATATCTCATACAACTACAGTTCCCAGAATCCCCTAGCATTGAGCCATGGCAGTTAAAGCAGTCTCAAACTGGATTATTTCTGCAATGTGTTTTGGACCTCAGTCTACTATCTTAGACACTCACCAGGAATTGCATAATGGTGTACATTTGGGAGTCTTCTGGTTAAGAGAACAGAAGGAAAAGTGAAATCTTTTATAAAGAATCTTCAGGTTACCTCAGAAGGTGAACAAAATGTTCATCTTAAAAGATAAGTGTGGAAATGGAAATACTGCTTCTTCAGCAAAAGAAGCAATGCCTAAGTGAGCATGTAGCAAATTCAGATCTTTCAACAAATTACTTCAGATGTGACTTAATAGAACAGTAGATAAGAATCAATACTAATGAATCAATAGTAACTAAACTATCTGAAGTGATGCTAAGTATCTTTAGAAAGAGTTCCCACTGCCATTTGCATTGCCCATCTTCAGCTTTCAATCTTGGTTCTTCCTTCCAATACCCTTCTCTAGCCCCATTTTCCACCCTTTTTATTTTCTTACTCCATCATTATTAACAACTGCCCATGAAGAGATTTGATAACACTTTCAAGTGGTCTGTGCATGACAAAAGTAATGTGCAGGCCAGTCATGACCACTTGAGGAATGGCAATACTGAGCCATGTAGCCAGCAGAATGATGTAGCGCAGATATGAGATCTAGATCCCTTAGTAAATCACCTGGTGATTTGAAATAATTTGGCAAGGATTTCCCACTCTTTGTTGTTTAAGAAGAGCAACAAAATTACTCTCTCTTCCAAACTGTACTGATGAAATTAAGAATGCTTGGAGTAGCTAGAAATACATTTCTGTGTTAATGGACCAGAAGCACTATTATTTTGCCAGAAGACTCAAAATAGATTCCTAGGCTCAGAATGCTTTTACTGTATGTCCTTTATGCCACTCTCTGGTTGGTGGATCTCATTACCAAATTCTAGTACCAAACAAAGTACATCTTGCAAGCCTGAGGTTTGCCTGGCCCATGTATAATAAATGAAAGTGAAACTATATTGAGAAAAATGTTTTGGGAGATGTATTTGACAGGTCATTATATATTGCCCAGAGTCATAACTGACTTTATCATTGTAGAACTTTTATTTGAAAAATGTCAATTATTGTAGCTATGAATCTCTCTAGGGGGATTTTCAATTAGCTCAAATAATGGGCTGAGCTACAAACATCCCGCTGGAATCGTTTCCCACCTATATACTGTACCAAGATGCTAGGATAGAGGCACACAGAGGCAGAAGTCTTTCTATTAACTGTATTTTATTCAGGGGAACACACTCAAACACACAGGAGCTAAAAATTAAAGGGTTTAGCTTTGGAATAGAGAAGAGGCTCCAGTAATGGTGATACTTACTAAAGCGTGGTGACTCCGGATGGTCCAATTGGATGGTATGGTGTTGGGCTCAGCTGCTTGGGGAACGTTGAAGTAAGTGGCAATGAGTTGGAACTAGTTAGAATCCAAAGTTGCATGGAGTCACCATGAATTCTAGCCAGTCCAAGGAAACAAAGGAAATCTGGGTGCTTATATAGGCCACAAATGGCCTCAGGCAAAAATACATCAAACGGGCAAATCTGCATGTGAAAAGATCACTCAAGATAGGAGTATCAAAGGTGGGAATGGGATTGCAAATGGTTTCAGCATTCTGCTGATCCATTAGCTTTGTGTTCATACTTTGTTGAATTGGACATACCAAGGGATCCTTTTCCTCAGGTTTTAGGTGGGTGGAGGCTCAGACGAACAGAATATGCTCTTTGGTTATCAATGTGAAAGTGGGGGATAGTTCCCGCAGAATATCAAAAAGAGTTGTTAAAAGTTCCTAAAGTTTCCTTGATGCTTGCCAAGCTAAATTAAAATTGGCACCGAGAATGAACTTGCTGTGGAGGGATATTTCTGATCGTACTCTCTTCCTGACACTGTTAGCCCACAAAGTGTTGCTAGCATTTCAATGCTGCTCTTGTTTTAATTTGAGGCACAGAGTTCAAGTCATGACATTACCATCTTAACACTGCCTGCTCGCCTGTTGTAAGAAGCCTTAAACCTGTAAAGAGAAGTAACAAGACTTGTAAATCTGCCTGAGGTATTAAAGACTTAAGTGAAACTAAAGTCCTGCTGAAATGACACTTGCCTTGTAAGACTTCCATTTTCTGTCTGGCATTGCCGCTGTAGTTTTAATATTGATTGAAAACTGGATAAAAACATAAGAATATTGCTTGTAGGAGGATCATTGGAGGACAGACCTTCCCCCAATGGATTCAGATCTCCCCTGTTGCCCACTGAAATATACTAGTGTTACCATTTTAATATAGCCATTTATCTTGTGAAGCTCTTAAATAAAGAAAACACACATATGCAAGGATATAGATGGGGTAGAAGAGGGACCAAATGAGAATTCTACCCCCCAAATGAATTATTTTTTCATTCCAAAGTTTTCTAGCTTTGTAAAGTATAAGGCAAAGTATAAGGCAATAATTCACAACTAGAACTCATATCTGATATGTATGCATTCCCTTTGCCTATTCGTTTTTTGTATGCCTAAACTGGATTTGTAATTGCTCAACTGAACTTTTTAAGTTACTGCAAAATGCTAGAAAATCTAGGGACTAAAATAAAATTTCATGTAGAAATCGAATTCTTATTTGGGGGACAGCACCCTCATTCCACCTCCTGCTCCCCACTATATTCCTGCCTAATGGTCAGAAGGATGTGAAGCTACAAAAAGATGTGGACCATTTAATTAGACAATGGCCTAAATTCTGTTTTTAGTCCTGACTGGTGTAGATGCATTGAATCAATCGGATTTACCAAGTTGTTGACTCACTTTACAGCAAATGATTTAATGGGATTACTGTAGTTGGGAATAACCAGCAGGATTCCATTGGGGCTGTATCTACATTGCAGAAATAGTGCAGTTTGATACTGCTATAACTGCCATGGCTCAATGGTATGGAGTCCTGGGGTTTGTAGTTTGTTATGGCTCTCTGACAGAGAAGGCTAAATATCTTACAAAACTACAAATCCCAGAATTCTCTAGCATTGAGCCACTGCAGGGATGTAGCCAAGGGGGGGGGGTTTCTTGTGGTCCGGACCCCCCCTTCCATTAGATAAAATGAATGGTGCGTGCTGCTGCACCGCCGCACCCAAGCCCCATTATAATGGTGGCACTTAGTCTGGACCCCCCCTTCCCAAAATCCTGGCTACATCCCTGGCCACTGCAGTTAAAACAGTGTCAAACTGCATTAATTCTGCAGTGTAGATGCAGCCTGTGTCTCCTTTTTTACTGAGCCTTTGCTACTGCACAGGCGGGGCTGCTGAACTTGTTCAAAGCTAAGGCAACCAAATGTTGTCCTCTTTACCGTTCATGGTTACGAGCCAAGTAGAATAAGCCTTTGATTTTTATACTCATCTCAAAGAAAGGACATGACTTTGCCCTTCTTCACAGTTATCCCATGCCTGCCTTGGTGAGGGGTGTGCTATACACAGGGGCATAAAGTAGTAGATTGTCTTATCCTTGATTAAAGGAAATAATTTTGATGAGTATCTTAACACACTGAGACTCTCCGTCATGAAAACAGTCATCTCTTGTATTATTTTTCACATTTTGGGACTTTTTGAAAGAAAATTATTTACAAAAGAAAGAAAGAAAGCTTATACAAAACCAACATTTTAGTACTGTAATAAACAATAATAGATTTGTATGGAAAAACAAGTTCTTTGTTCAGACAGATTTTGCTAAAATAACTGAAAGAAGAAATGTCATTGAAAAAATATGGAAAAAAATATCTTATCATCTCACCCAACAGTTTGTTTTTTTTTTTTATCATTCTTGTATATGACAATGAAATAAATGAAGATTTATGCCCCTAATTATGATCTTCACAGATCTGGTATTCATTCTGATTAGGTTTTTAGCTTAGATATTGTACCTAGAATTTGTACATCTCTTTTTGCCTTTAGCCCATGTTATTTATCTAAATTCAACCCATAGTTTTGTTCAATTACTGCATTAATCTCCAATTGTATATGTGTTTTCATTCAAAATACTTACTTAAATTCATATTTCTTATAACTCAAATAGATTGTTGGTTTCCCTTCAAAATATGTATTTAAATGTATTGGGAGGGCAGAGTCAAATACACACTAAGCTTCTGCACCCTTTACAGCTGTGTAGAAGAGGGAATTTCACCAAAGTAGCAGCACTTTGGCGAGCTATTCCTGCTGAAATCCTTTCTTCTATATCAAGTCAAAATCTCTACATCAATCCAGTGATGCATGCAAAGAGGTACACTCAGTAACAAAGAAATGCATGCAATATTTGAAACCTTTTCTGGGAAAGCAATGCTGTATACAGTGCTAGAAGATAAGACTTCGTTTTTTTCTTGTTCGTTAAGGTTATTGACTTCTGTAAAGAGGAGAATGCTCTTGTTATATATTTACAAAGAAATTGGGCATCAGTTTGATCTTTAGCAAATGAGATTTTCATAGGCTCATTAAGTAATTAGGTAGCCATGGGGATACTTTCTGATTACTGAGACTGAACACATGCTCTGATTCCATGAGAAGTGTAAAACCCTGGTGCCCTTTACTTGTACAGGTGTACAACTGTACCTTCATGTAGTGACCTAAAGTAGTTCCTTATCCATGCAGTTTCTTATCCATGTTCTTGTTGTGTGTCTTCAAGTCATTTCTGACTTATGGCAACCTTATTGCATGGTTATCTTGGTGATATTTGTTCAGAGGGGGATTACCTTTGTTTTCCTCTGAGGCTGAGCGAGTGTGACAAAATACCTATTTTAAAATCTCTTCACTGGCTGCCAATTAGCTTCCGGGCATAGTACAAGGTGTTGGTTATTCCCTTTAAAGCCCTCCATGGCTTGGGTCCAGCTTACTTGCAGGAATGCCTCCATCCCTACAATCCCCTTAGGTTCTCTGGAAAGAGGACCTTTTCATTGGCCGCTCCTAAACTGTGGAATGACCTGCCGGAAGAGATCCATCAGATTACAACCCTTGACGCCTTTAAGAAGGCAGTCAACACAGATCTCTTCCCCGACTGATCTCCCATAAAAATAGACACCCCGTCTGCCCATAGTTATTTTCATCATCTGCTTATCTTTTTAACTGTTTTAATAATCAGTTTTAACTTGAACCTGTAATTGAGTGTGTTTTTAAATTTGTAATTAAGTGTTATTATTCCTATGTTGGTGAAAGGTTGGGGACTCTGAAATTTATGATTTATTGTATTGTATTTTTATCTTTGAATTGTAACCCGCCTCAATCCACAGGGAGAGGTGAGCTAATAATAATAATAATAATAATAATAATAATAATAATAATAATAATAATAATTGTTAAAGTCACTCAGTGGGTTGCCATGTCAAAGAGGGGATTTGAACCCTGGTCTCCAGAGTTCTAGTCTAACACTCAAACCAATGCACAATGCTGGCTCTGGACCTTGATATGCCTAGGTATTAAAAGTCTTTATTTATATCCTGATTTTCCCCCAGAGACCTCAGGGTGGAATACAATAAAACCAATCTGACAAGTTGGAAACAAAATGAATAATTAGAAATGATTTTTAAAAACCTAAAGCATGTTAAACAACTAACAGATTGAAATGCAGATTAAAAGAGTTTAAACAGTTTAAAACAAATTAAACCCATGCATATTGGAGGGCACTTTGTGAAGCCAGTTAGGTCCCCAAAACTTTTGTGAAGAGCCATGATTTCATTTGGTGACTAACCATTTGTGATGTTGGTGGCAATTGGGTCTCCAAGGGGAGGGTATTCTATAACTGGGGTGCCACAGCAGAGAAGTCCCTCTCCTGGATCCTTGGTTGTCCCTTGCAAAAGGGACATAGAGGAGGGCCTCTCCTCTTTAGCAATAGCAATAGCAGATACATTTCTATACTGCTTATTGGTGCACTTAAACACTCCCTAAGCAGTTTACAATGTGTAAGTTAATTGCCTCCAACATGCTGAGTACTCCTTTTAGCGTCCTTGGAAGGATGCATGAGCCCTGGCTGGTATTAAACTCACAACCTTGTGGTTTATGAGTGAGTGGCTGTAGTACAGGCATTTAACCACTGCGCCACCAGGGGTCTTTAGGGCTTTATAGGTAAAGATTAGCTCTTTGAATTGTGTCTGGAAATAGACCAGTATAGATTTTAGTACCTTTTTTCAGATAATGTAATGGAAGGTGAGAATTTCAAGGGTCTTGTCAACTCTAAATAGAAAAATGAAATTATTTTAAGATGCTGTATTGACGTGGGATACACAGAGCCCTTTCCAATTGTCTTTGACATTTGCTGTACACCTACCAATCACCTTTGGCTTGATGTGTCAAAAGCATCTCTCCAGATTATAAAACCTACCATGAAAAGAAAATGATTGTTAACTTGCTTTACTAATTTTTGAATTTGCTGCTTCTGTGAAGTACTGAAATTTTACAGTACTCTTTAAATGTGCTGTGCTTGTTCATTTAGTCTTCGCTGTTTAATAAGCCAACACTATTAAACAGTGGTCAGTAGTTATTGTCATGACTAGCCTATGTGAAAACATGCATCTAGCACAAATGAGGAACTTCTAGGCAAGAGAAAAGAAAGTTAATATACCCTGGAACTATTTGTCTCATGTTCCTGTTTCTGTCTCTTCCCCCACTTTTGCACTTTGTCCTTGGCCTTCATTCTCTACAAGGAAGAGGCTATCTGAAACGCCCTGTGACTTTTAAAGCACGACATAATGTATGTGCTTTTGTTCATTGTTTATCTCAACACATCCTATGGTTCAAGATAAGTAACTGTACACTTAAACATGCAAGCACTTCATACAAAGTATAGGTGGCTATTTGTACATGCATGTATCTATCTGTTAGTAAATCATGTTTTTAAAATATATATATATATAATTAGTTTGTATCCTGTATTCAG
Source organism: Sceloporus undulatus (assembly GCF_019175285.1). Lineage (NCBI taxonomy): Eukaryota > Metazoa > Chordata > Lepidosauria > Squamata > Phrynosomatidae > Sceloporus > Sceloporus undulatus. The sequence continues at coordinate 29,166,263 of NC_056523.1, read as the reverse complement.
CAAGTGTGGGTTTTGTTTTTGTTTTGTCCTTGTCAGTTTCACCCCCAAAGGTCTATAGAAAATCTTGCTGATTTCCATGTAAAGACTGTGGAAATATATGATGGTACATACCCTCCAATTGTTCCAGTTTAGTGGGACAGTCCTGGTTAATCCTCTGTCATCTCATTTTTCAGCTGCTTTTTAAATGTCCCAGTTTCTCTTTCTTCTTTCACTTTCACACTTTGTCCTCATCTTACTTCAGTTACTGCAAACTATGTTCAAAAATGTAAAAATAGTTTGCACTCAATTAATTCAGCAGGGTTGGGTGGGTAGAGAAGTGGGCAGGGTGTTGCCCTTGCCAGTAGGCTTGGGGAAAAGCAAATTGCTGCAGACTCTTCTAGTAGTATGTTCTTTTTCCTTAACAACTTTTGCCTTCTTTTCCGCATTCTTCTGTTGCTTGTCCACATGTATATCCATTGTGTGTGTCCCCATTTCCCACCATTTTCAAATGTATACTCTTGGGTGTCACTAAGAATCTCCCCTCCCACAGTGCAAGGTTGGTTCACTTACGCAGAGGGGCATCTCTCATGTACTTGCAACCTAACTCATGGGTAATTTAGCTTGGTCCCTATCATAGTATCAGCCACCACTATGAAGCAGTTGTCTCACTGTAATTTCCATGTGAGAGGGGTAAATATGATAATAATAAATAATAATAATTTTTATTTCTATCTTCTCGCCTCTCCCAATGGATCAAAGCTGGATCACAACAAGGTTAAAATTACATTTACAGCATTAAAACCACAGTTAAAATAAAAGCATAAAAACATAAGAGCCTAAAAACATTAACAACAATCAATCACGGGGACAGCTGGTCTCGTTCCATACTAGTGGTCTTCAGAGTAGTCAGGAGGATAAGCGCGGCAGAAGAGCTCTGTCTTTACCGCCTTCTTGAAGGTTTCTAGGGATGTAACAAGGCGGGTCTCCTCTGGTAGTCCATTCCAAAGTCTAGGGGCAGCTATGCTAAATGCCTTTAGGGAAGTAGAGACATGCTTGGATGACGGTATCTCCAACAAGTTCTTCCCACTTGTTCTAAGAGTGCGGGGCGGATTGTATAGGGAGATGCAATCCCATAAGTAACCCGGACCCAAGCCATGTAGGGCTTTGATGGCATGTGCCATGATGATGCACAGGCAACGCAGCACCCACACAGTGCAGTGTGGAAGAGGCATCATGATGCCATGTCATGGTGCTTATGATGTCCCTTCCAGGAAGCTGCTTGGGGCAGCTTCCTTTTGTTCCTTACAAGGAGCACATCGGTGCCACTGCATGCAGCTGTTGCGGCATCAATCTGGCCAGTACAGGGGTGGCTGAATGCCGCCCATCCGTATAGCCCCTTGGTCTACTTTCTCAGATGTATGGAATGGTGATCTGGTGCCCAGGAAGGACATTTATCATCAGTGTATGAACAGCCATAAGAATGCAAAACTTGTGTGTATGGTGATGAGATGGCAAGTGTTTTAACTATAGTTGTTGAGGGACAAAGTCTGCAGGAAATATGTTGCCTAAGACTAGGCATGCTGTGGTTTAAGTTACGCTAAGTGGTTGAGACACTGATTCTGTTGATTGCAAGTTTGGCAGGTTGGCAGTTTGAGGCCCAGGTGCTGCATGATGGGGTGAGCTCTAGTCACTAGATTTAGTCCCAGTTTCTGCCAACCTAGCAGTTCGAAAGCATGCAAATGCAAGTAGATAAATAGGTACCACTTAAGTGGAAAGATAACAGGATTTGGTGCAGTCATGCTAGCCATATGACCACCAGAGCAATACTCAGACAATGCTGGCTTTTTGGCTTAGAAACAAAGATGAGCATCACCCCCCACAGTTGGTTATGACTAGACATTCAGGTCAAGGGACTACTTTTACCTTTACATTTACCTTTAAGGCTAGGATGGGTGGGTGATATCTGAATGGAGAGGGAGTTTTGGACTGTGGTATGTGCAGCCTGGGAAAAGAAAGGAGATGTGATAAACTGGCCAAGAGCATCCACATGAGCCTGGGGTGTTAACCAGTGTTATAATATGTGTAGTGTGCCAGGAAGCTACAAGATCCCTTTGCATACTGATATAGCAGAATAACAAAGCTATGTCTCTGCATTCCAAACCAGTAACAAGTGGAATTTGTGAATCTTTTTACTGGTATTTTTCATTCTGATTCTGTCCAGTAAATCTATTCAAGTTGCACAATTCGCACTAGTGCAGTACAGTGCTATACTTGGTCAAGCTTCCTGCAAAAGCCACTGCTGAGGAAGTTGATATATGGCTTTGATTTCAGCTGAGTTGTTACAACAAAGGAGCTATTCCATTGGTTTGCTTTGATGCAATTTGTAAACACATTATTGAAGGTAACTAAGTGAGAAATGTGCTGTTGTGGATCCTTGCTTGAATGTATTTTGTGGGAATGATGATCTCTGCAAACAAGTTTATGGATACATGTACAGTCAGTTGAAGTGCAGTGTGGAGTACCTAGATGTAAATCTAATAAGTTCAGAATAGATGTAGCCTTGAATCTTTCAGTGTTTTTTTTTAAAGAGGAATGGCTGGAATATGATCTCAGCTTGTTTTTACTGTATGTGTAGGTAAGACATTAAAAATTACAGACATTCAAGGAATGTATGATAAAGTGTCCTCTTCCATTTTGATTAAATGATACACAGAATTTGGGGGAAATTACTGTTGACCCTCTTTATCCACAGATTGTTTATCTATGAATTCAACCATCCATAGCTTGACAATAGTAAAAAAAATTAAAAAAATAAAATCCAAAAAGCAAAGCTTGAGTTTGCCCTTTTAAAGAAGGGAGTCCATTTTACTATGCCATTGTATTTAATCAAATGCAGTTGTTAAATGCCAATACTGCAGCCACTCACTCACAAACCATAAGGTTGTGAGTTCAATACCAGTCAGGGACTCAGGCTCAACTCAGGCTTGCATCCTTCCAAGGTCACTACAATGAATACCCCCAGCTTGTGGGGGCAATTAGCTTACATTTTGAAAACCGCTTAGGGAGTGCTTAAGTACACTGATAAGCCATATAGAAATGTACTTGCTATTGCTATTCCTAATGGGACTTGAGCATCCACAGATTTTGGTATCCATAGGGGGTCCTGGAACCAAATCCACATGGATACCAAGAGCCCATTGTATCTTGGATATGATGCCACTGACTCTAGGATTCTGGGAGGCATAGTTCCAAAAAGGTAACCTTCTCCAAGCTTCACTGGTATAGGTTCAACCAATCAAATTCACAAGGCTAATTCTATGGGTCTTTCTAATGTAATTCTCACCTTGTGTGCAACCTATGTGTTTCATAGCTCTTAGTGGAAATATAAGGCTAGAAATCCATTAGGAAAACAACTCTAAGTATTAGGAGAAAACGTAACTGCATCTAGTTGCTGTTGTTGTTGTTGCTGCTGCTGCTTTATATGTTTTGAAAGTGATTCTGGTTTTACTGGCAAGACTTTTTCAGAGAAAGTCTTTGCCTTTCTCTAAGGCTCAGAGCATGTGACCTTCCCAAAGTCACCCAGTAAGTTTCCTTGGCTGAGTTGGAATTTAAACCTGGTTTCCCAGAATGTTAATCCAACAATTAAGTTGAAGAACCAATGTGAAGAAAGAGATTCTATAGTCTATTCAGAAAAAGGAGACTAGATGAAGGAATACAATGGAAGATAATAGCAAAAGCTATGTGGGCAGAAACATACCATGTTCCAACAATCTTTAGAAACACCTTAAGGGAACAGACTTAAGTAAGGGAGCATGTCCACAATTTATTTAGTTACTTACTTCACTTATATGCCATCTTTTGCCCAAAATGGGATCCAAGGTGGCTTGTAGGCACAATATAGGTTCAAATGTCAACAGGGAGTAACCTGGAGTTAGAACAGGATTGAAACCTGTCTTCAGTGGCACTGGCTGTGAAAAAGCAGGAGCAAATAAAATATATCAATAGGGCATGCATAAGAAAATGGTAACCTTGATCCAGATACATTTCTGATAGTCAGTTGGGTCATTCATGCTCAGTTAGAGAAGCTATTATTGAGAATGATTATGGCCCTGAACAGATGGGCCAAGATATCACAGACCTGGCCATTGCTATCCTGACCTGGGTGCCAACTTGGATCAGTCCCCAGGCTGGTATGGGAAACAGCAGGTGTTTACATGTTTGCCTGACCCTGTGGCAGGGACCCAGACTTGGACCAATGGATGGATCCAAGATAAAATTAAGCCTGAACTCAAGAAGTCAATATGACTTAACTGAGATTGTTATACTCTGGATGTATCATGAGAAGAAATTATTCATTAGAAAAGACAATAATGCTCAGTAAGGCAGAAGGCAGTAAGAAATGAGGAAGACTAAATTAGGAGTGGATAGATTTGATCAAGGAAAGAGGTTCTGAATTTGCAAGACCAGAGCAGAGCTCTTGCTAATAGGATGACCTGGAGATCTACCGTCCATAGATTGTTATAAGTTGAAGCTGACTTGAACTGTCACCAAGGATGCACACAGGATACCAGTCACAAAAGTGTGTGTGTGTGTTTCTTTATCCATATAATGCGAACATGCACTCTTGATTGTGTAGGCTTACGGCAAGACAGGAAGCTGTTGTCAATCAGCTGTTACTGTGGCACAGCAAAAAGCTAAATGGAATATGAAAGCAATTTAATTTCCTCTTAGGAATTGACTTCCTCTCTTAACAACATTGGTATCTGTTGAAACAGGGGGTTGGCAGATCAATAGATTACTGCTGTTTTGCAGTCAGCAAAGTAATTACATTAAAGTGAAGTGGAAGAAACTTTATTTGATGCTGTTGCCTGCAGAACATAAGGGGATTTTTTTAACCCTCCTATCACTAAAATGGTATATACTTTTAGAAAAACAATACTACAAACAGAAATATTCTGTGGCTTAATTTTCACAGTCACACTGAAATACTTAAGGGGTGAGCCAAAGGCTCAGGAAAAATCAACCAAGATAGCTTGCTTTTCAAAGCAGCTCAACAGCTCAGAAGGAATAATTCTTCTGATGCAAACTGTTTGTAACTGGAAACAAATTGGCAATGCTTAGTACAGAGCTCATGCAGACAGGATATGTACAAAAATACTAATATGTTCTGGCTGGAATCCTGTTGGTTCATCCCAACTAGAGTAGACCCATTCAATCAGTTCCTGAATGATCATTCAGTCCCTAGGAAAATACCATTGATTCAACAACAGAATATAGGTCAGTGATGGCAAACCTTTTAGAGATCAAGTGCTGAAACTCAAAGCTGTTCCTGCACTGGGGGAAGGGAATTCTGGGAAGGGGGAAGGGAATTCTGGGAGCAGGACTTTTACCTTATGGGGACAGGACTTCCAGGAGCGGGACTTCTGGGGGCAGGACTTCTTCGGAGGCAGATGAAGGCCCAGGAGGGCAACAGGGAAAGGAGGAACGAGTATGCAGTTTGTTTGTTTGTTTATTAGCAGTCTGCTTGGAATTTAAGTGTTTTAGTTTAAGTGTTTTAATTGGATGTGTGGTTTAATCCTTTTAAAACGTTTGTACTCCATATTGTTTTAGATTTTTTAAAATTTATATTGTATCCCATATTATATTGGTGGCGTAGTGTATCCACTTCATCTTTTAGTGCAAATTGGAAAGGAGCTATCCAAGGTGCTGAACCTATTTTGTGAACCGGAAAGATTATGTTTTTTGCATTCAGATAACAGATTTGGAGGGAGGAACATGTACTTGTCAAGTAAAACAAAGAGGAGACAGCATGCTAGCTCAGCTGACTCATCCTTTCTCCTTCTTGCTATCCCTTCCTTGCTATTCACTTGCAATGACTTCATTATGAACTTAAGTTTGCCCATATAACTGTTGTTACTGTTTAAAAAGGGAAGGAAGAACAGGGAACAATCCAGTTCAACTTCTCCTCATCCCCACGTTGCCACTGGATTCCGTATCTTGGCTCTTTCCCACAACTTCCAAAATCCAAAGCACTTGACACTTGCTATTTTTTTCTGGCAGAAGTTCTCCGTATACATCAACCTCAATTCTAGATACTCCAACAGGAGATATACATCAAAAATGAAGGAAGTGAAATGGGAGACAGACTTGAATTTCCATGCAATTATATAGAGTAGCGTTTTGAAGGCCTTATTACAAATGACAGCATTACTTGAAATGAGTTACCCTTTGGATTAACCACTGTAACACCATTCCATTTGCAGAGTACCACAATAATACCTATTCCTTTTTGTTATTTAGCTATTTTTTTATTTTTCAGTCACTTATTTGGGGCAGGGTGCTTACATGAATACAAGTTAGCCATCTACTAATGTTTAATACAGGGAGAAAGTCTCCAAGACACTCAAGGTAAACCAGGGCCTTTTGTGCTTCCAACTACATCAGTAGAGAAGAATAATGTGAGGATATAGCCTTGGCTGGCAGTGGCTGGAGCATGACATAGTTAAAATTGCTATAGACTATAGTGTGATACTGTAGCCACTGCAGCACTAGTCACTGGCAGCCATGATCAGGATATCACATTGTTCTGGTCTGTAGGTAAGCACAATATACACAGACCCCTCTAAACTAAGCAAAGGAACATTGTTATCACAAGCAGTGGACACACATTCTTTAGTGGGAAGCCTCTAAAATAGCAAAGCTAGTGCAGTGCTCCAATGGGCTTCTGGTGAGCAAAGGAGCAGATTACTTTCTAAAAGTAATGTCCCAAGCATGGAGATAGGCAGACAAACAGATGCAGATACATTTGGAAATAACAGGAAACCTCTGATTAAACTAGTGTTAAGTAAACAAGAAGTTTCTGGTCAATGACTATAACTGAAATAGAAATATAGTGCAAATCAGTAGTGTCAGGAAAGCTGCATCCAGGAATCCTATGTAGCTTCTGTTCTTCTGCCCAAATGTTATCGGTGGTCACCATGTTGATCCTTACCCATTTCTCCTTTATTTTTAAACCTGAGTTGTACAGTTCCCCAAATGGAGGACACTTTCCTACTGATTCCTATGAAGTAGGATACCTGGCCACCTTAGGCTGTGTTGTGTCCTGACCTGTTTTAGTGCACTGCTATAAACCTAGTGTGACCTGAATATCTGTACACTGTTTTTCATACTGGAAGCTGAGGAGAGCAGGAATACATTTATTGTAGTTTAAAGTGTATAATATACTTTCTGTCAATTGATGAAACAGCACTTTGTTCCATGAAAAGAGCATTTAGATTATTAGAGTTTATCTTGTAGTGACTGGGAATTATTGATTTAATTACCTAGTGTTTCCCCAGGTGCCAGTTGTTATTTCCACTAGCACTAATTATCCTTGGTTTGTAATTTACTGCAAACCAAGCACTGTGCTCTGCTGAAATATGCCATTCTTCTCTATTTAATAAGTCTTTATTATGACAAGAGTTAATGGTAACAAAGAATCAAGGGCTTCTGTGGTTGACAATCTAATTCACATCACTTATTCACACACATTTAAAAATACTTCCTCTTTATTTGTTTCGGGGGTCATATCCTCCTTTTCAGTTCCAATAATCAGAAGGCAACTTCCAAGACGTGTCTACAAATCACCTCTGTATATATAATTATTTAAATAAACACATTCGCCTGAACATCTTCGTTCACAAAGTAAAGCCAGAGAGAGGAGAGAGAGATTATTTTTTTTCTGTGCAATGAATGTTACATATCAGTGTGTATATCCTTATATCTGTGCTTCAGTCCCAAACTTGGAAAAAATGTGGCCAGGAATCCTGTATCAGAGTTGAGTCTCTGTGAATGGACTTATGCTGCAGAAATAAAGCTGTTTTACACCAGTTTAACTTCTGTGGCTCAATGCTATGTAATTCTGGGATCTGTAATTTAGTGGCATAACAGAGGTCTCAGACAGGGAAGGCAAAATAGCTCATAAAACTACAAAACTCGGAATTCCATAGCATTGAGTCATGACAGTTAAAGTGGTGTCAAAATGCTTTAGTTCTGCAGTGTGGCTGTAGCCTTACATATGTGGGGATTAGAATTGGGCAGTTATGTAATGTTTACATCCAGTAGAGTGCTGCTGTTATGTTACTAGGTACCAGAACTGGCAAAGTGCCTGATTCTTGCCAGTGTCCCAGATATACATCTTGGCAATTTACTAACAAGGTTTCTTAGCACCTCTGCTACTTAGCTGAGTACACATAAAGTTTCTTACATAAAAGGTAATATAGGATTCCAGCAGCTGCATCAATTTCAGAATTAAACATGAAAAGTGTTAGATTTCGATGCTTTTAAATGTTCTGTCAAGATCAGCTTGTAGTTGTGTGAGAATTCAGTGCCTGGTGAAATCCCTGAAGAACAAAGCTGGATTTTCCATGTTCAAAGAAGGCAGAACTCTTCTTTAGCATGGATGCCATATTCCCAAGAACTGTCAGAATCAACACAATTTGTGTGGTGTCAGAAAATATACAAGATGTGGTTGTTTTGTATAATTTTGCAGATTATCACAATCTGATTCCCTCTGCCCTTTGGGTTTTTTTAAACACACACACATACACAGTACATACTGTGACCATGAGATTAAATAATATGTTGTCAATGTAAGTGGAATTTGCCCATCCTGGGAAAAAGGCAGGATATAATCTCAATAAACAAACAAACAAATAAAATTATAACATCTTAAATTTTTAACTCTTTTTTTCCAGATAAGTAAACAACAGCTTCAGACCGTCAAGGATCGTTTTCAAGCATTCCTGAATGGAGAGACTCAGATTGTAGCAGATGAAGCTTTTATGAATGCAGTCCAGAGTTATTATGAGGTAATGAAAAAACAATTCCAAGAATCCAGAAGGAACAGCTGTCTGAAGAGAATCATATGTTTGCTCTA
>NC_056523.1:29106295-29157357 GCF_019175285.1 Sceloporus undulatus | reverse complement strand
TCTATCTATCTATCTATCTATCTATCTATCTATCTATCTATCTATCTATCTTTTATTTCTGTAGCACCCAATAGGTGAAGTTCTTTGAGTGGTTCACAAAATAAATGTAATGAACATAAAATATAAGCACAGAATAAGACATAGCATAACAACTTTTAAAAATTCAATGCTGCTGCTGAATAAAATCAAAGTAAAACCAGCAGCAGTGGAACGGTCTAAAAAGACCGACACCGCTTTTAAAAACAGAAGCACTAAGGCTCCTGGGGAAACAAAAATGTGCTAAAAAGAGCACAACATAAGCATCACTTGAGACTCAGTAAGGCGATACTTTCAAAAGTAGGGTGTCATCACTGAAAAGATCTTTTCCATACACCTCACTTCATTTGCTTGAGGATCCCCAAAGGAGAGACTCAAAATTATTCAGAAAACATGCATGGGAGCAGAGCATAAGAATACTAATGCATTAAAGCCAATTACCAGGGCTACCATCACCATTAGAGGTAGAGTGTACTGCACAGACCATTGATCTGTGTTGCTAAGTATTGTCTATACCAGGGATGGATGTGATACTGGGAGCAAGGCCAATTTTTGTTCTCATGCCCTCTCCCAGTACACTGCACCCATATGTTTCAGAAGACCCTGAATCTGTCAGAAGTAACTTCCAATATTGTTTTGATTTGATTTCCAGCTGATTTTCAGCTTTTTAAAAATCATACCCATCACATTTTGGTTTATTTGGAACAGTTGTGATAGTTGTCAGGTGACTTTCCCCCCCCTAAAAAAATACAAATTTGAGGTAGATCCTGTGGGGATGCAAACAGAGGAACTAGAGACATGTGCAGCCCCTGCAGCCACCCTTTCTCACCTTGGACTACATTGACTAGCACCTTTCCAGACAGGAATCTTCATAGCCTGACATGGAAATTCAAAGACTTAGCCATATTAGTCTGGAAAAGCAGTATGCAAAGGGATCTTGTAACTCCTTTGAGTCTAACTGAATAAAAGAATTATGAGCTTTCATAGACTTCACCTCACTTTCTCAGATGCACACATGAGAAGCAATGAAAACTCATGCTACCAACTTCTTTCTTTCAGTTAGTCTCAAGGGTGCTACAAGATCCCTTTCTACATGGAAATGTCAGGGACTGAATCTCACACTGTCTTCAGGGAAAGTTTGGATTTCATACAAATGAGTGCTAGCCCTTCCTAAGGTGAGGGGACGGTAACCGGAAAAGCAGTGGTGCCCAATTCATGCAGTTCCCTTCGCCAAAATGTTTGTGTAGGGCCAGCCATGTTAACTGTTTGGCACTAAAAAGACCCATATATATGCACACAAACTTTTCAGAGTTTTCCGGTATGTTTATGTAATTTAAATATTTGATTGAATTGGTGCATATAACATTCTTCTGGTAGGATTTATGGGGGACAGTCAGAAACTCAGGGTATATTTACACTTTCCAGAATGCTTGGGGCTACGCCTGGAATATTCTGGCCTCAAATTCCCCCTAAATTTGCCCTGTACCTGCTTTTTTTTCCTGTGGGTTTTCAGCTCTCACAGCAAATGATGTGGCTGCTTTCCCACATGGTCCCCATTTGTCACCAGGCACTGCTGCTGCATCAGAAAGAGATGTCCTGCCATGCTATCGATACTGGACACCTCATTCTGACTTCAGAGCAACTTGTGCCCACAAGAACAATGCCAGGCAGTTGCAGGGACCATGAGTGAGGGCTGCTGCCATCATCGATGTAAAGAGTACCAAAAGCCTGAAGCAAAATGTGAGTTATTTAAATGCAGGTTAAGGGGATGAAGCCCCAAACTGGGTATGGGCATGAGGACAGTCTGGACCTGATTTGGGGGTTTGGCCCTGTGTCATATAAACAGGAGGGAGTGGGCCCAGGAGGAATTTGAGGTAAACCGCCCATGTAGATAATACCAAAATTGGAACAGAAAAGGCAGTATTCTTATAATCTGAATTGTACAAGGGCTTGGAAAGGTACTTCTCTATTCTTGAAAAGGTTACTTTTTAATTACTGAAACAAACCTCCATATTTAATTGCTAAGAGCTGCTGGCCTGTGGTAAAAAAAAACACACTCTCCTCCTGTCCACCTTTTCAGCATCTCATTGACCTTGAGATTACAAGTTACAATCCAGTACAGTACAAATCATTTGCTACCATTAAAAAAAGAAAACAGCCAAATTCCTTCCTTCCTTCCTTTCCCTATATCTGCCGCTTGAGCTTTATTATCACCCTTCACCAAATGGTACAGCTGGCTATGGCAGCAATCCTTTGGAATTCATCAAAATACATCAGTCCCTTAACATGTTCTTCAGTCAACTTCTCAGTTGGTTGGAAAGAGTTTTGCTGAGCTCTGAGATTGTTCTTCAAAGGCTTCTGTTTATCATGAGACATTCACCGTGGAAATTGGTGTAGTCTCTACAATTATGAGACAGGTTTTTCATATTATTATTTTTTTAGTGTGACCTGTTCATGATCTAGTTGGAGAGTTATTGATTAGGATTCTAGTTAATAGAACTAAATAGGCCTCTGTTGCCAGGGTAGTTAATCTAAAACTATTATCCTTCATAGAGTTTTTCAAATGGTTATATTACTCAATTTTTAAAAAAATAAAAAAAACCTCTTAGGTAACAGTTAATGGTAATCTGATAATGAAACTGATTTCCATCTTATTGACTGGAGACAAGGAGGAACTCTTGTAGTTCAGTTCAACAGACAGAAATTATAGTGTAGCATGTTGTAGTGCCAAACAATATAAACTCAGAAGTCCCTAAAAAAAAATTCACATCACCAGTGATCACTACAAGTGGTATCTTTAGATAAGTCATTCTCTTAGTTTCAATTTCCTATTATAACTTCCTATTATAACCTTATAATATAGGGATTTTTTTATGATTATTGGGAAAATACACACTTGTAAATTATTTGTATACTATAACTACTGCTGCTGCTGCTGCTGCTGCTGCTGCATACATGTGTATGTACCTTCGAGTCACTAGCTGACTTAGGTGATTCCATGAATTTCATAGGCATAACCTTTCATAAGCAAGGAATACTAGAGGTGGTCCTCTGAAATATAGCCTACACCAGTAATTATCAAACTGGGACCCTGAGGGGGTGCAAAAGTTGCCTAAGGGGGGTGTAAGACTTGGAGACCTTGATCCCCCCCCTTTCCAAACTGTTTCTATCCTGGAGGGGAAGAGAAAGGATTCTTCATGAGGAAGGAAGTAACAAGTGAGGGAAAGCTTGCTGGATTGTGGGCTCGGGGGAAGGGGGAGTGTCATACCAAGACACTGCTTCCTCTCCCCACATACATGCCATCACTGCCCCAGTTGTCAGGATGAGACATTGGAAATTATCAGATAGAGAAAATCAGGGGAGGGGGGCATACTCCCAGCAAAGTAGCACGATTGTGCTGAAGATTTTCAGACTATGTTGCTCTTATCCAGGACTTAACCCATGGATGTTTGTTGCTGGAGCATTGCTGGTTCTTCATGGGTTAAGTCCTGGATAAGCACAATGTGTCTGGAAATCTTCAGCATGATTGCACTACATAGTTGTGAATATGCCATTTACTCCCAGCTTTTTTTTCCCACCTGATAATCTCCATTGTTGCAGCCACAACACATTCTCTCATGCAGCCTTGGTACCTCTCTCTTTCCATCACACATTAATTCTCACACACTCAGTAATGCTCTTTTTCTGGCTCTCTCCCTCAGATACGTTCATTCACACAAGGGCAAAACAGACTGGCAATAAAAGCCGGCTTCAGGGTGGCGTGGGGGCATGGTGTACACATGTTGGATGCCCCAACACTGCCCCGAGCCAGTGTCATGTCACCCTCCTGACCACAGAGTGGGCAGCATCATGGCATTTTTGCAGCACAGCATTTATACGCACCATGCCACAGATATGAGAAAAGCCACCGCACAGTGGAAAGAGTGCCTTTTTCCAACCCAAAAGGGAATGGCATTTTGCTGCCCCTTTTTGGGCTGGAAAAATGCCAGGTCAGGACTGTGGCATGCAGTTGCCACGACCCCGATGTGGCGCACAAAGGGGTGGCAAGAGAAATGCACAGATTATATACAGAGAGGGGCCATAAATCAGTTGTAGAGCACATGCTGAAGATTAAGGGTTAAGTCCTTCCCATCTCTCTCTCCTTAGGTAGGAGGTGATATGAAAAATATCTGCTTGAAACCCAGGACATGTAGAGGGAGTAAGATGGTCAAAGTGAGTGGTATAAGGTATAATTCAGAGATATAGCCATGTTAGTATGGAATATACTAACTAATATCAATAGGCAAAGAGATCTTGTAACACCTTTGAGACTAGAGCCTGAAACAGATGGGCCAAATAAAGCAGCTTCTAGCCTCTTTGAGCCTGTGGCATTTAGATGACACACATACCCAAAGTGATCAGAAGCTACGCCAAGGCTGCACCAAGCCAGCAAAAGAGCCGGCCCTTTTAGGAGCAGATTTAATCCGTCTCTGCCAGCTACTGGCTTGGAACTGCAGTGGCAGTCCCCTTTGGGAGCGGGCCATTTGGTCACCACGTTCTTGGCCCAATTGGGCCAGAACAACAAGAAGCCACACCTTCCAGGCCATCTGTTTTGTCCCTTTCTATGCAAAAGAAATTGTAGCATAAGCATTCATAAACTTGTTCTACAACTTCCTTCACACAGGCCCATTACAAACGGGCCTTTAAGTACGGACTCAGTCCATACTAGGGTTAGGAAGGGACGGTGCTTCCACACACCCCTAACCCTAGTACGGACTGAGTCCGTACAAAATGGCGGCGCCCCTTCCACATGGGGGCCGCCATGACGATGTCACGACCGCGCTGCCTCTATACGGGGCGGCGCGGATGTGACGTTGTTGCTCCGCGCGAGGGCACTTAATGCACCCTTTGCGCGGAGCAGGAAGGAGCTCCATTTCGGAGCTCCTTCCTGGTTTGCGTCACTGGGCGCAGCCTTCAGACGGCTGCACCCAGCAACACAAGGGAGAAAGGGGCCAAGCGGCCCCTTTCTCCTCCTCCCTGCCGCCGCACGGTGTCCTTGGGGCTTGACGCCTCAAGGACACCCCTTTCCAGGCTGCGGGGAAGCGGCCTTTTGCTGCTTCCCTGCGGCCCGGAAAGCAGCGGATCGGGGCCTCAGCGGCTGCCGTTCTGGCCACTGAGGCCCCGATACACCGGGGAAAGGCGCGCCTACAGGCCGCCCCAAATGGGCAGTCTGTAACACGCCACAGTTAGTATCAAAAGTGCTCCAAGATCTCTTTGCATAATCATAGAAAGTAGCTTTCTGTTCCTAATGAGAGGATTTACAAGTTAAGAGTTCATTCTCAAATCACAAAGCCTAAGAAAGCTAGCATGGCCTTCAAAGGGAACTGGACAAATTCATGATGGATGGACCTTTCAGCATCTGTTGTCCAATGGGAAATGTATGGACAACATACAATCCATGTTCCGGAGCAGTGTATTTCTGAAAACCAGTAGCCTAGGAAAAATGATGTGGGGAGCACTGTTGCATTTAGGCCATCTTTCACATCTCCTGAACATCATCTGACTGGCTTTGGCCAGACAAAATGGACCTTTGATCTGATCCAAGAGAACCTTTTTTATGTTCACACACTTTCTTGCAACATCATTTGTTGCCGTAAGGTTTAAGTCTTCCAGACAATTAATATCCTGAAATTTGTTTTCAATTTTCAGTTGTTTTCAACTCCAGGTAGTAAACTAGATAGTTACACAGCAATAGTAACTAGAGATATGCACCTTTAAGATTCTGTACCTCCTAACTGTGTTCATTGATCCATGCCTGTTTCCATAAGAGTTTTGGGTTGATGGTTGGTGAGGAGAGGTTAAATGTTGAAATCTGTCGTGGGTGTGTGTTTTCAAATTCAAGATTACTTTTTGTGCTTATATAAAGTTGTAGAAATAGCTTGAATACATTCCCCCTTTGACTAAATTATCGGTGAACTGTGTTTTGCCCACATTTTAAATATACATGTTTTTCTGTGCACATTTTTCAAATGTTCAGGTTTTGTTTTTGCTTTTTTTGAGCACAAATTCATAGAATCATAGAGTTGGAAGAGACCACAAGGGCCATCTAGTCCAACCCCCTGTCATGCAGGAACTCTCAATCAAAGCATACCCAACAGATGGCCATTCAGCCTCTGTTTAAATTGTTTCCATTCCTGTGTATAGTCCAGGAAATGCAGACCAGATGAGGTCCACAAAATAATTCTGCCAAAGCAGATCCCTTACACATTCTGAATAGTGACTAACAATACTGCTTAGCAACTTCGGATGCTTGTTTTATCAAGTGGGAAACTAGTAATAAAGTAATAAATAGACTAATGTGGGACTGGGGAAGTACATATTCCGTATTACTCACTTGTTAAATTATTTTCTGTCATTTTCTCATTTCAGAGGTCATAATTTTCTATTATGAAATGTAATTTTCCATTATATAATATCTTTGTTAAAAGAATCAATATTTTGGCAGCTAATTAGATTTTGCAAAGAAGCCTTCTGTACACTAATTAATTTGTGGCACTGATCATTAAGGCATCCATAATTGTTTACAATTTGACAAATAGCTCATTTGACATCATCATATATTGGTTGGGTTCACATCATTAGAAAGAAGGGGAGGGGAACCAAACATGTTCAGGTATATAACACTCATATCTATTAAAATTTTGTCTTGCAGATTTGTACTTGCCTTTCTTCTTATATGACAACTTTAAGGTTACAGAGATCTGCTTCTTTAATGTTGTTTAAGAACAGATGAAGGTGCTTCATGCTGTTTTAGAGAATTTGGGTTGTTTTTTTAAAATCCTTACATTTTTTAAAGAAACATGTTTATTGTTATTCTTTGCTTTGAGAGTTCTACATAAGCAAATTTACTATTAAAATTGCAGTAGCTGATCATAAGATTTCCCTTTAAATATTTCCCTTCAAATATTTAGGCATGACCATCACATCACCCCTTAACCTTCTCATCACCGGGCTAAACATACCCAGCTCCCTAAGCTGCTCCTAATAAGGCATGGTTTCCATACTTTTCACTGGCCAGTGAAAAGTATGGAAACCATGCCTTATTACAAGAAACAAGAGCAATCATTTTGGCCCAATAAGAACAACAGGTGCAAACCTATGCACATTGTATAGATATTATATACACCCAAGCAGTGTGTTTGTGTATGTGGTTTCTACCTCTCACCCACATAGCTCTTGTGACCCAGATCACCCACCTTTCTGCATTATTTATTTATTTACAAGTATATGCCACCTTTCTCCCCACATGAAACCTAAGGTGGCTTACAAAAAGGCTAAAGATAACAAGATAACAAAAAAAGTTAAAACACAATTACGTAAACATGTAATCATGTTAAAACACCATTAATTTTTTGAAAGTGTAAAAGAATTTAACAACATACAAATAAAATTAAAAATATAGGATACATACCCCTTCCAACCAATTAATTATTAAATGCTTGTTTAAACAAAATTGTCTTTGCCTGCTGGTGAAAGGAGAGCAGAGATAGGATGGCACCTTGGCTTCCTAATGGGAGGGAAGACCACAGCCTGAGAGCAGCCACCCAAACATCTCTCTCTCTCATTTTTTCCATATTCTGATAAGAGTCTGGTAGGTTCAGACTATACATTAGCTGCTGTCTTGTTCAGGTTTTTCACTGAGCTCATAAATGGAGTGGGGTGGGGGAAATCTCTCAAATCAGTCATCTGCAAGCAAAGCTAAGATATCTGAGAGCTTGGGAAGGCTACTTTTTTGAGTACAATTCCCAGAATCCCACAGCTAGCTAACATAGCCATAAAATGGCTGTAGCATCATGGTTTTTATATCTAGTAACTCTCCAAAGTCTCAGGCTAAACAGTATCCCCACTCTGACTATCCAATATCCTTTTTGACTGAACTGGGAGGTTCTGAATGGAAAGTAAGTGTTCAGTTCAATGGGTGCATCTACATTGTAGAAATAATGCAGTTTGACACCACTTTAGGTCCTGTACCTCCAACCTATAGAATCCTGGGATTTGTAATTTTACAAGGTAGTTTTGTTTTACAAGTCTTCTCTGCCAGAGAGTGCTGGTGCCTAGTAAAACTAAAAATCCAAGTTTCTGTGAAATAGAGCCATAGCAGTTAAAACAGTGTCAAACTACATTATTTGTACAGTGTAGATGCACTCTATGATAGACTTGGCATATTAGGTTTGAAAATCACTTTGATAATGTTAAACAGAAGAAACTGGAGAATTAATTGATTAGCATAAGCACTAATTGAAATAATTTTATTCAGTGAGTTATTGTTAATTAACATACTGATCAAAATGTTAGTGTTGGGCCAGGCTATGGGATTTACAGAAATTGGCATGGAGGTTGTCACTGTTCACCTTAGGAGAGCACTTTTACTAAATTTTATAAAAGATATCTCCCCTTCTCTCTCTTCCTCTCTACATCTCTTTTCTTTTTGTTGTTGTTTTAAAGTTTCCTTCCTTCATCTTGATTCTTCCCGACATGGACAACAAAGCCCATCATAGGGTTGCTGCTGGGAGTCGGGGCAGTCCAGCAGGTTGGGATACTAACAGGTTTGGGAAGGTTGTCCCAAAGCATGGGATCTTCATCCTACAACCTCTTCAGTTTAGTTTGTCACTTACCTGTGTCTCTGTTTTCTTTCACCAACTCATATACTTCATTCACTCTTCAAATGTTTCTTTTTGTTACAAGTTCCTAAACAGTGATTTATTTCCAACTCTATGATTCTATGATTCTATGATATCAGTTAGAAAGCACTGATCTATCACAAGGATAGCTATAAGTGGATAGCTATAAAGATCAATTAGTGAATTAAAAGTGGAGAATTCTTAATCTGACATTTTTTAAAGTCTCTCTGAACATAGGGAGGATATTTTTCTACAAAACTGAATCACTGCATCCTTTCTGCCACTCCACTCCCAGTCAAGAAGAGTGGTCTGCAACTACCAGTGGCAGAGCACAGATTTGTGTTCAGGATCAAGCCATAGATCCCAAACACAATCTGTGGCATCTTTAGTTTCAGTGGTCAGATATATAATAATCCTATTTCTCTTTGCCCCATCTTACTTTAACTGTTTAATTGAAAGGGTGTGGATAGGATGAATGAAACCCAGAGGGAAAGAAATGGGGAATGAGTTTGAGCAAACCCATTGACTTAATTGCACTATGTGATTAATACCTATAATTGCAAAGGGGTTCATTGTAGTTCGCCCCAAATAATATCATCATGTATATTATACAGTAATATAAAATGAAAATCAAATGAAAATAGAAATTATGTTGTTGGAAAGTTACTGCAGTTATCATACTCCCACTTTCCAGAAAGACTCCAAACACTTTCCTTGCATAAAGTGCCATTGGGCAGTGGATATAGTTGCCCTTCAGGCCTAATAGGCCTGACATTGTGTAAGGAACCAAAAATATTGTAGAATAATTGTATATTATGCCACAACATGCAATAGAAATCAATCCAGACTATAATTAATAATGGAGGAGAAATAAGCAGACTCACAATGCACACACACTACTGACTTGTTATCTTCTGCTCCAGAAACCAGGACCTGGAGCAATGGATGCAAGCTACAGGAAAAGAGATTGCACCTCAACATTAGGAAGAACTTCCTGACAGTAAGGGCTGTTAGACAGTGGAACAAACTCCCTCAGAGTGTAGTGGAGTCTCCTTCCTTAGAGGTCTTTAAACAGAGGCTGAATGGCCATCTGTCGGGGATGATTTGATTGAGATTTCCTGCATGGGTCAAATACCAAATTGAGACAAGTGGAAAAAGTGGCTCAGGTATGTGGCTGTGAGGGGTGGCAGCTGGGTATTGGCCTCCAGCTAAAAATTGGACCCACCAAATGAATTTTCCTTGAATCCCCAAATTTCTAGCATTGTAAAAAGTGAGGACACTGCAAATGGTTTTCACATTAAAACTCTCATAGTTGCTGTATTTATATTCGCTTGGTGCTATTGGCTGCCCCCTTCTTCTTGGGATGCCTAAATTCTATTTCTAAGGCCTTGTTGCACTGGCCAAAAGGCTCGTCTTCCCGACTCTATCCTGTTCATGCATGACCCAGAAGCAGTTCAGAAGCAGGGTATAAAACCCTGAAATGTTGTTTTTTTTTAAAATGTACCTGTTCTCATTCTTCGCCAGAATTTTCCAGAAGATCCCAGGCTCCTGCTCCATAAAAACTGTCCTGCACAGGCATCCCGCTGAGGCACATAGCATGTTCACTGCCACTGGCTCTGAGGGTGAATGGGCGCAATAGTCTATGAGTCATCACTTGGTCACCTCATTCTGACATCAGATGCAATAACCCTGTGGCCAGCAAGATTTGCCAGGTGCTCAGTGAAACATCCATGGCAGCACGGGGAATGGAGAGCCAGGTAACAGTGAGAGGTTGGGGGGAAACTGTGAGACTAGGATCTGGTCATGGGCAGGAAAGGTTTTATAGTTTTAGTTACTGCAATGCAGAAATTTGGGGACTGAAAGAAAATTTCATCATGGAGGGTAATTTTTTATTTGGCGGCCATGCACTCATTCCTGTATATGTTCGCAATGAACTATGGCACACAAATCACCGCAGCCCTGGGGTTTCTTTCCTTAATGGGTAGCTTTAAAGGAGGTGCTGATATTATATGCCTGATCCCTCACCTTCTGGTCGCCACAGTCCGCCTTCAGAGATGTGTCTGTTTTATTCCCTTGTGAAAATTGTGCTGATCTTCAGGGTGGATATGGGCTTTCTTCTCTTAAGTTTTGGCAAACCTCTTCTAGAAAGAGGGTCCTGCTTGAACTGGTGACTACTGGGGAAAAAATGTCATCCGCCCCACACAAACCCCACTCTTCCAGTGGCTGTCACAGGGTCAGATGCCTTTCCTCCTCAGACAGCTGACGCGCGCGTTGTAACTCCATATGCCGGCATGGATGATAAAGAGGAAGACCCTCCAAGAAGAGCATGAAATACCAGATGCCTTTCTCGACACACACCGGGCTCTACTGAGGACGGAGGTTATGAACTGTAGCTTGATTTGGAAATAGAATCCTGCCACTCACTGCAATTGGTTCTTTTCGTTTTAAATTAAAATGTTGCCAAATGTCCTGACTGGTCACAGTATGTGGGAAAGTATCTATGCTGCAATATTGGGGGTGGAGTTCTAATGTCGCCTCCGTGTCGAATAAGGGGATCATGTTTGCTGTGTGCTAGCAATATGTCCTCCTGGGCTTGACATTGTTTCTCTACTTAGTTTACAAGGTGTGAGGAGGACAGTATAGGTGAAGGCCCAATTTGGTTATCCCAAAGGGTTTTATAAAAGTCATTTGTACAGAAAAAAAGAATGGTTGATTGGGTGGTGGAAATCATACTGGAGTTAAATCCATTTTAATTCAGTTTTGTTGTGTACTGCTAAAACCATGGAATAAGACGGGGCTGTGTAGGCGATTCCCTTGGGATCTTTGCCTGCTTTTTTCCTTGTGAAATTTAAATGGAAATGTCTAGATTGTAATGCTAAACACTCAATAGACATTTGAAGAAAGAATATTGCCATTCTAGAATGAGGGGACTGAAGGAAATTTTCATGAAGAGGGACAATTAATATTTGCAGAACAACTTTCTCATTGTGCCCATAGCCCGCAGACGACCCCCCATCCTAAACGTTCAGACTATAGCTTTGGTTGTTTAATTTTGAAAGTGTACCTATACCCGAGACTCTACAACAAGAACGATATATCCAGTGAGGTCCTTTTTGTGTGGCTGATGATTTAATCTGGGCACCTCCATTTAAAAAGCTCTAGTACAAGTGATAGAAGGAAATTTATCAGACAAGGGAAATTGGAAGGAGAATCTAATGGCAATCCGAATGCAAATCATGGGGTTTAATGTTATTGCATGATAGACTAACCACACCAATTTCGGCAATGGAGCCAGCCCAAACACAATCAATAGGTTTCACTATTGCCGTGATAGACTACCATGCACAATTTCGAGCATTGCAAGCTATTTTCGGGCAATGGGAAGTCATTCGAATGCAATTCGAATTCATGTAAAATTCACTGAACGAGCAATTCACGGGAATGCGTTCTGGCCCCACTTTATTTCATCAAAATTAGAGAGAAATTCCGCCTGTGTGAAACTCCAGAGAAAAGACTCATGTGGGGAAGCTAAAGAACTAATGACACTCTGAGTAAAAGTGTTAGGTTAGGTATAATACCAGGTCATCTGACCGGTTATGCGATATGATCATGACAGTCAGATAACAAGTGAGTCCCTAACATCAGTGGGATTAGGAGTGCAGGATCCCCAGTGAAAAGTGGAAAACTGCAAAATAAATCACCACTAGTATTTTTTTAACCTGAAGAATCTCTAGATCCTTCAGCACAATCTGTGGTCAACATCTGCTGGCAGGTGAATGGCGCGTGAGGACGTACAAGATCTAGAGAAGTGTTGCTTTCTAAAATCCTCTAGCCGCCAGTGCATCTTCTGAGATATATTGACCAGAGTGTCAATTGGAAGATCTAGAGATTCCTAGAGATCATATGAATCAAATCTGTGATAATCAAGTTTGCAAAAGTCAAAGCAGTAAATGTAGAAGGACTGACTGTAATTTTTTTATTTTTTGCATTTCACAGTCCAGGCCAAAAAATGCATACGCAGCCCCTTCTCCAACAAACAATGGCAGTGAGGTACCTGTATGCAGTATTCGTAAAATATGGTTTACACAACTTTTTCCACACTGAAACTGATTATAAGAATTTGTCATGTTTGAATGGCCCAAGAGAGAAATAGAGAAGAATAGCACAACCTGAATAGGATTATGTAGTGACTTTTACCAAATCTGTGTGCAGCTTAAAAGTCATACCAGTTCACAAGTCACAAGGTTACCGAAGTCCCAATTAGGAAAGAAAAATTTTTAATAGGACAAAAAATCTTCATCACAATGTATATATCTTATTATATTTAGTTATATCCCACTTCCCTCCCCCGTAAAAATGGCATTGTAGGGCTTTCTTTCTATGGCCCTTCATAGAAGTCATTAGGAAAATGATGTGGAGAGGGTGTCCATAAGTGAACAATGATATGTAGGGAAGCTATTGGCCTTTCAGTGAGGCAAGCTTCCAGCCCTTTTAACAACCAAGATGGTTCCAAAACAATCTACAGGGATCAGAGGTGTTTTCTTTTGTTCTCCTTATGTGCAGTGGTTTCTGAAAATTGACCGTGTTGCCAAATGGTGCAAAGTGGTGGAGTCTCTGCTAATGACTCTCGCGGAAGGCTTCAAGAAGCATATTGAAAAGAGGTCCGTAGCCTTCCTGAGATTGATGGGCCTCAGTAGGAGACTGTCCTGAGGCTCCTGGATGGCCAAGATTGATGCAATATATCGGGTGAAGAGGATCCACTCAAAGCACAAGCCAGAATGTGACAGCTAGTGCTGCGTCAGAGCTCATGCTCAGCCAAGAAAAGTTAGATGAGATTTCGCAAACAATCCTGTCCTGGGAATCAAAAATTATGAGCACCAGCTTCTGACAATGCAAATGGCAGGATAAGGCTCCCTGTGGCGTCAATGTGCGAGTTGTGAAAGGTGAAATTTCTACTCTTTTATGTGTTTTCCACGTTCTAGGGATTTCCATACCAGCTTAATAAGCGAATATGAAGTCTTGTGCGGGGCACACCATGGCTGAAACGTGGAGTCTTCAGTACAGTTTCGCTCTTACTCAAAACTGAGAGCAATGATATCAATTTGTATTTCATTCGTAATAGTAATTTATATATCCAAATCCCACCTGTCTTCCTAGATACGTGATTTGCCAGGTGTGGAACAACCCCGGACTCATTTTAATGCAGGTAACCATAATTCTGATCCCATTTCATGGTCCGCAGTTAGAGTAGACAAATGAAATATAATGGACTTAATCAATAGTTATGTAAGTTTCCAGTGATTCAAGGGTTCTCCCGTAGTTGCGACCAACAATTAGACTTAGGTAATAGTTTCCTAAGTTGGACAAAATGGGAAACTACAACTTCCAATTTAATGTGTTTTATTGTGGTAGCCACGAGAAAATTGAAAAGAAAGTTAGCTGAAGAAATCCGAAAGCCACTTGATGCTCCAAGAAGGAGGAAGCGCAGGGCTACATTCTTCATTTTTTAAGATGGGAAGGTGATCTGTTCATTTTCAATAGGGCATTCTGGAATTGAGTTAAGAGATGTGCAATTGTTTCTCTTGCTTTCTAGAAACATTACAACAGGGATGGGGAATTTGTGAATGCTTCAGATATTCAATACGGGAGGTGGGGGATTGTGACTCTTCAGATATTCGTAAACTGAGGCTAGCCAGACTTGCCATCCATCCAACAACTTTTAAAGGACTTTCCCTTGCTACGAGTATCATGGGTTGAGGGTGAAAAAGTATTATAGTATATATATTTTTTTGTCTTGATACATACTGGGCTTTGGGCTGTGGAATCTACTTTCCTTACATCTTCATCAAGCTTCCTATTTAGTTGCAACTTAAAAATGGTTTCTTTGGTTTAAACTTTCTGGATTTGGAGATGTCTTTCAGTGGTGCGGATTCACTAGTGTTTCCCACTTGCTTTCCTTAACATGTATGCCAGTGGGACGTTATAACGGCTACAGTTACATGTGATGTCATCAGTTTCTGATTTGGTAGCGGAGGTTATACTCTGCCGGTTGCTTTTCCTCTTCTGGATAAAGAACAGAATATTCGTCGCTCACTACACCAAGCAAGAGAAGGATGAAGACTGTCTAGGACAATATTTGAAGAGTATCACGTGCTGGGCTGCTATTTCCAGGAACAAAATAAGTATTGTGGCATAGAATGTCCAGATCAAGAGAAGGATAATACCACTAAATTCGGCGTTGGTTCACACATCACCTGAAATACGGTGGTCCACAATTCAAGAAGGATGTGGACAGCGGATCAATGTCCAGAGGATGACAACCAAAATGGTAATGTTTTCTGGAATCCAGGTCGTATGAAGAGTAACTTAGGGAGCTGGATATGTTTAGGAGCCTGGAGAAGAAGAAGGTTAAGATAGGACATGAGAGAGGCTATCTTTAATATGTGAAAGGGTCCATATTGAGGAGGAATAAGCGTGTTTTTCGCTGTTCCAGAGACTAGGTTCACAGAACAGTGGATTCAAACACGGGAAAAAGAAGATCCACCTAAAATAGTAGAAGAATTCCTTATGGAAGAGCTGTTGAAAACAGAATAAACTGCCTTAGAGTGTGGTGAGTCTCTTGGAGTTTTTAATGGAGAATGGATGGCCATCGTCAGGAGTGGCATTGATTGTATAACTTGAAGCCCTTGAGGCCTCACCCAACTCTAGGAATTTGTGATTTTAGACCTTCATGGGATAGGACTAAGAGTATCACTTGTACTGTGCTCATATAGCATCATCAGTGTTTTCGTGTAAGTAACAAGAGGCCGGTCTGCATTTTGGTCGCATAATAAAGGTAAGTTAAATAAAAGCCAACAGCCCCACTAGAAACGTTCCTTTGATTATAGAACGAAGATGTGCAAGGCAACCTGTCAGACATATTAAACAATAGACAATATGGCCATATTAAACAGGAGCCAAGTGCAGCATCAGAACAGTAAGGTCTGAGAGGAGCAGTGATGGTGGATACAAAAAGACAAAGGAAGACTGATAATTGAGGCTTGGAGACGCTGAGGTATTGGAGTAGTCTAATATATCTGACTTGGAAGGAAGTGAAATGGTGGTTATATACAAGGAGAAAAACCAGGAATTTCAGAGGATAGAGAACAACATGGCAAAAGGATATGGAAATTGGCAATGTAATAAAGAGCCAAAATTCAACTCACCCTCCTGTTTGTTCTCTATAACATTCCGTCTGGAACACATACAAACTTTCTATTATTCTCACATCGATTTCAGTGGAGCGTGCATAAAGCTTTGTGTATTCATTGCTCATCGTTTGATTCTCTTGCTCAATTCTCACAAGACATATGCCAATTTTTTGGTTCTCATTTAAATCTAGAGGTCTTGTGGTTTTTCCCTGTATTTTTTCCAGTAGGGATGTTGGCATTGAGTGGGCTGGTTCTGCAGCTATAGTGGTATAGCTGGTTCCAACTAGTAGTTTTTTTGGTGCTAAATGTCAGTTTGTAAGGACCTCAGGAGAAAGCAGTAAAGGTAAGTATGTAGTTTTGGTATGGTGTTTCAATTAGGAGAGATGGATGAGGGACACCTGGGCTGAATGAACTACATGTGAAAGGGATCTAAGGCATCCAAGTAGACCACAAGTTGAACATAGTCACATGCAATGTGGCAGCTAAAAAGCCAATCAAATTTTAGGTTGGCATCAATAGAAGTAATAGTTTCTAGATCAAGGGAGTAATAGGGGCCACTCTATTCTGCTTTGGTCAGGCCTCACCTGGAATAATGGTGTCCAGTTCTGGGACCACAATTCAGAAGGGACTTGAGAAACTGGAGCGTGTCCAAAGGAGGGCGACTAAATGGTGAAGGGTCTGGAACCATGGCCTGATGAGGAACGACTTAGGGAGCTGGGAGGTGGAAAACAAACCCCCCCCCCCCCCCCCCACCCCCACCCCCCCAACCCCCACCCACCCCCCACCCCCCCCCCAACCCCCCCCCCCACCCCCCAACCCACCTGTGGTGGGTGTTGTTTGGTGTGGGTGTTTGGTTTGTCCCCACCCAACCACCACCCCACCACACACCCCCCAACCAAAACCACCCACACAACACCAACAACACAACCCACCCAAACCACCACCCCACCCCACAACCCCCCCAAACCACAACAAAACAACACCCCCCCCACCCACCCCAAACACCCCAACCCCAAACACCCCAAACACCACACCCCAAACACACCCCCCCCACACCCACACACACACACCACACCCCCACCCCCCCCCACCCACACCCCACCAACAACAAACCCCCCCCCCAACCCCCCAAAACAACTCACCCCACCACCACCACCACCCCCACCCCACAAACACCCCCCCAACCGCCCCAAACCCCCCCCACCCGCACCCCCACCCACCCCAACACACACCCACAACAACCCACCCCCACCACAACACCGCCCCCCCACACAACACCACCCCCCCCCAACACACCACGAACCCCCACCAAAAACACCCCACCCCCCCAACCCAACACCCACCAACCCCCACCACACCCCCCCACCACCACCCCCCCACAACCAAACACCCCCCCAAAGACCCCACCCCCCACCCCCACAACCCCACCCACACCCCCCCCCCCACGCCAACCCCCACCCCCAACAAAACCCCACCCCACCACAAACCCCCCCCCACACACCCACCCACCACACACCCTCGCATGGCAGGGAGTTGGACTGGATGGCCCTTGTGGTCTCTTCCAACTCTATGATTCTATGAGAACCCAAATACTTTCCTTCCATACAGGATCAAGAGAGAGGACATTCTTGAAGGCCCCAGCTCTTTGAAGATTTTGGTCTCCTGTTCCATCCCACCACCATTCCCTTCCAAAATTCACTTTTTTCTTCTTTTATATTCTTTTTTCTTCTTTCCCAAATTTATCAATTCTGATCCACAAGCCTAGCTATCTACCTTGTCTCCAGAAAGTTCTCTCTTCCCCCCTTCCTTCCCCCCTTTCTGTCTTTTCAAAGACATCACACAGATTAGTCTGCCCAACAATCTCATGAGTGACCATAGACCCTGGAAAAGGCAGTGGGGGGGGGAATCAAAGCCCCCCCCCCCACAAAAAACTAGGCTGGGAAAATGGCCCCTGCCCCAAAATTATCTAGCAGAACTAGACCACCAAGACTTCTGTGTATTTGAGCCTCCTCAGAATCAATCAGGAGTGTAATAAATTAATCAGAAGTGTACTAAATGATCAAGTAATTGCGATTGAGACTTCCCAGGAATAATAAAGACCACTTGCTCTCTAGTCTGTGTGCACTTGTATTTGGGAATAAACTACACTGAACACATGAAGAACACTTCTAAGTAGATGCTGTGCTCATGAGAGTCCTTGTGTTTTTAGTATGTTTCAGTGATAATGGATAAATAAAGTAGTTTCTTCATCACCTACAAGAAGGCAAAATTTATAACAACCTGCAAAGGAGTCTTGTAGTACCTTTGAGACTAGCTGAAAGAAAGAAGTTGGTAGCATGAGCTTTCTTAGACTTGAACCTACTTTCTCATGCATCTAAGAAGGTTGTCCAAAGAATGGGATCTCCATCTAACATTTTCTTCAGTTCACTCTCTTTTCTTTCCACCAACACATACTTCTTTCACTCTTCAAATGCTTATACTGATTTTCCAGATTAAGATGGCTATATCTTTGAATTCATAAAAACATGTTATCCAATGCTGAGGTGACCTTTCCCTCACACATATCCCATAAAAACCGTTCTATGATCCCTACATGTGACATATTTCCTCCCATTCTCGTTTTTTCCCTGAGGAAGCAGACTTACCTGGTTTTACTGGAGAGGTGAAGGTGTCCACCCTAATAAAAATTCTAATGACCTAATTCACTAAAGCATATTTTTAACTTCAGTGTTAATTGGGAAATCTAGAAAGATGAAATCATTATGATAAATTGGTGAATTAATAACTTAACAAGTTAATCAATGAGTTGATTTCAAGCTTGGTCATTTCCTAAATAGAATAGTTTGTGGCCAGGATGATTCAGACTTCAAGGGGTTTCTTTGTTATGCTGGAAGCTTGCTGCATGGAGATGCTTCTATGCAGTTATGTTCCAGGCAGCCTAGCTGCCATTCACATAGCTATTTCACATTATAGCCAAATGGTATTCTTAACACACTTAAAATTCCTTTCCACAATTGCAGCAATTATAGAGCTAGTTCTTGTTCTTTTGCAAGTATGCATTCCTGCTTGCTCATGAATAGCAGGCTATATGTACTTATCCATAAAAGCAGGACTGTCTGGAAGCAAACATTATCTCAGACCACTTCCAGGTCTTTCTCCAGATCCTCATTTGGTGGCTGAGAGCGAGTGGATATGCCATGCTGTTTAGAGAATGTAAGAAAAGTACTTGTGGCTCATTACCCCCCCTCCACACACACGCACACATCTTTGCAAGGAAGAATGAGAGTCCATATTCTTCCTTTTACTCTCTTGCAATCTGTTATTCTTTGTTTAATGGAAAGAGGCATCTCCTCCTCAAAAGCAATGAGAACTTAGAGCCTTATAGTGCTTTTCCAGGCTTCACTCAGTGAAGTGCATAAACTTGCCATGTCTTCAGGTCATCCTTGAGTTCTTTAATTATTGAGCATTTGCAGATACATCCCTCTGTGTGCCCAGCTTCTTTCCAGTGTACTGCATTCATGTCCTCCTTGGCATCATTAATAAAACAATCTTCCACACACTGCAGGCTGCCAGTAGTTTTGTCTTTTCTGTTGAATAAAGACAAATACATTTCCCTCTGCTCACTTTCTTACCTTCCAGGTTTCCTCTTGTGTCTGATAGGATTGCATTATACACTGACCCTTTCCCCCTTTCTTTCTTTTTGGGAAAATAATATCTTCCCTGGTACCTTGGTTTGATTTCTCCTCTCCTCTCCTTACCCTGTTCTGTCTTGTTCTCTGAAGGCATCTCAGCTGTAAAAGGCTCCCAAACAGTGGGGAAAATGGTAGGGAAGAACTTAATCAAACTGGGACCTTTCCTTTCTGGCTCTGATGGCACCTGCTGTAATTATTGTGCTACACCCTTTGCCAAACTCCCAGGGACATTGCTGCTGGCCTTAGACTTACAACATCCATGTATTCTTTGCAAATATAAAGGTAAAACAAACAGTTAAATTTAGGATCTGTTTGTTTTTTTACTTCAAATACCAAATTGAGACAAGTGCAAAATAGTGGCTCAGGTATGTGGCTGTGAGGGGTGCAGCTGGGTATTGGCCTCCAGCTAAAAATTTGACCCACCAAATGAAATTTTCCTTAAATCCCCAAATTTCTAGCATTGTAAAAAGTGAGACACTGCAAATGGTTCACATCTAAAACTCTCATATTTGCTGTATTTATATTCTCTTGGTGCTATTGGCTGCCCCCTTTCTTGGGATGCCTAAATTCTATTTCTAAGGCCTTGTCTGCACTGGCCAAAAGGCTCGTCTTCCCACCTCTCCTGTTCTGATGTCATCCTGTTCATAGGATGCATGACCCAGAAGCAGTTCAGAAGCAGGGTATAAAACCCTTGAAATGTTTTTTTTTTAAATGTACCTGTTACTCCAGATTTTCCAAGAAGATCCAGGCTCTCTGCTCCATAAAAACTGTCTGCACAGGCATCCCGCTGAGCCACATAGCATGTTCACTGCCACTGCTCTGAGGGTGAAATGAGGCGCATAGTCATATGATCATCACTGGTCACCTCATTCTGACATCAGATGCAAATAACCTAAGGCAGAAGATGTGCCAGGTTGCTCAGTGAAACATCCATGGCAGCACTGGAATGGAGGGCCAGGTAACAGTGAGAGGTTGGGGAAACTGTGAGACTAGGATGCTGGTCAGTGCAGGAAAGGTTTAAGTTTTAAGTTACTGCCATGCTAGAAATTTGGGGACTGAAAGAAAATTTCATTAATGGAGGTGTAATTTTTATTTGGGAGGCAATGCACTCATTCCTGTATCTGGTTCCAATGAACTATGGCACACAAATCACAGCAGCCTGGTGTTCTTTCCTTAATGGGTAGCTTTAAGAGGTTCTGATATTTATATGCATGATCCTCACCTTCTGGTGCCACAGGTCCTGCCTTCAGAGATGTGTCATGTTTTATTTCCCTTGTGAAAAATTGTGCTTATCTTCAGGGTGGATATTTTGCTTTCTTCTCTTTAAGTTTCTTCAAACCTCTTCTAGAAGGAGGTCATTCTTGACTGGTGAGTACTGGAGGAAAAAAATGTCATCCTCCCCACACACCCCACTCTTCCAAGTGGCTGTCACAGTGTCAGATGCCTTTCATCCTCAGCAGCTGACCTCTGCTTTGTACTCCATATGCCTGCATGGAGTGATAAAAGGAGACCCTCAGAATAGCATGAAATACAGATTGCCTTTCTCACACCGGCCTCTACTGAGTAACGGGGTTCTGAACTGTAGCTGATTTGGAAATAGAATCCTGCCACTCACTGCAATTTTCTTTTCTTTTTTAAATTAAAATGTTGCCAAAATGTTCCTGACTGGTCACAGTATGTGGGAAAGTATGTTATGCTGCATATTGGAGGGTGGAAGTTCTAATTCCACCTTGTCTAATAATGGGATCATGTTTGCTGTGTCCTTCAATATGTCCTCCTGTGCTTTACATTGTTTCTACTTAGTTACAAGGTGTGAGGAGGACAGTATATTTGAATGGCCAATTTGGTTATCCCAAAGGTTTGTATAATCATTTGTACAGAAAAAAAGAATTGGTTGATTGGGTGGTGGAAATCATACTGGAGTTAAATACATTTAATTCAGTTACTGCTAAACCATGGAATAAGACGTGGCTGTGTTAGCATTCCCTTGGGATCTTTGCCTGCTTATTTCCTTGTGAAATTTAATGGAAATGTCTAGATTGTATTTCTAAACACTCAATAGACATTTTAAGATATTGCCATTCTAGAAATGAGGGGACTGAAGGAAAATTTCATGAAGAGGGACAATTAATATTTGCAGAACAACTTTCTCATTTTGCCCATAGCCCCCATAGCTACACCCCCATCCTAAAACGTTCAGACTATAGCTTTGGTTGTTATTTTGAAAGTTGTACCTATACCAGTACTCTACAACAAGACTATATATCAGTGAGGTCCTTTTTGTGTGCTGATGATTTAATCCTGGGCACCTCCATTTAAAAAGCTCTAGTAACAAGTGATAGAGGAATTTATCAGACAAGGGAAATTGGAAGTATAATCTAATGGCAATCCGAATGCAATCATGGGGTTTAATGTTATTGCATGATAGACTACCACACGCAATTTCAGGCAATGGGAAGCCAGCCCAAACACAATCATGAGGTTTCACATTATTGCGTGATAGACTACCATGCACAATTTCGGGCAATGGCAAGCTATTTTCGGGCAATGGGAAGTCAGTTCGAATGCAATTCGAATTCATGTAAATTCACTGAACTAGCAAATTCACGGGAATGCGTTCTGGCCCCACTTTATTTTCATTCAAAATTAAGAGAAATTCCTCCTGTGTGATAAACTCCAGAGAAAAACTCATTTTGGGAAGCTAAAGAACTAATGTCACTCTGAGTAGAAAGTGTTAGGTTAGGTATACCAGTCATCTGACCTGTTATGCGATATAGATCATGACAGTCATATACAGTGAGTCCCTAACATTCAGTGGGATTAGGAGTGCAGGATCCCAGTGAAAGTGGAAAAACTGCAAATAAATCCCACTATTATTTTTTTAACCTGAAAGAATCTCTAGATCCTCCAGCACAAGTCTGTGGTCAACATCTGCTGGCAGTTGAATTGCGCTTGAGGACTTACAAATATCTAGAGAAGTGTTCTTTCTAAGAATCTCTAGGTCCTCCAGTGCATCTTCTGATATATATTGACCATAGTGTCACATTGGAAGATCTAGAGATTCCTAGAGATCATATTAATCAAATCTGTGAATAATCAAGTTTGCAAAAGTCAAAGCAGTAAATGTAGAGGACTGACTGTATTTGTTTATTTTTGCATGTTCACCCAGCATGCATACACAGCCCCTTCTCCAACAACATGCAGTGAGGTACCTGTATGCATTATTCTTAATATGGTTTACACACTTTTTCCTACACTGAAACACTGATTATAAGAAATTTGTCATGTTTGAATGGCCCAAGAGAGAAATAGAGAAGATCAGCACAACCTGAATATGATTATGTAGTGACTTTTACCAAATTCTGTGTTCAGCTTAAAATGTCATACCATTTCACAAAGGTTACCGAAGTCCCAATTAGGAAAGAAAAAATTTTAAGACAAAAAACTTCATCACATGTATATATCTTATTATATTTATTTATATCCCACTTCCCTCCCCCTTAAAAATGGCATTGTATGGCTTCTGTTCTATGCCCTTCATAAAATTCATCTATGAAAATGATGTGGAGAGGGTGTCACATAAGTGAACAATGATATGTAGGGAAGCATATGGCCTTTCAGTGAGGCAAGCTTCCAGCCCTTTTACAACCAAGATGTTCCAAAACAATCTACAGGGATCAAGAGGTGTTTTCTTTTGTTTCTCCTTTATGTGCAGGTGTTTCTGAAAAGTGACCGTGTTGCCAGAATGGTGCAAAGTGGTGGATTCTCTGCTAATGACTCTCGGGAAGTCTTCAAGAAGCATATTGAAAAGAGGGTCCGTAGCCTTCCTGAGATTGATGGCCTCAGTAAGGAGACTGTCCTGAGCTCCTGGATGGCCAAATTTGATGCAATATATCGGGGTGAAGAGGATCCACGCAAAGCACAAGCCAGAATGACAGCTAGTGCTGCTTCAGAGCTCATTCTCAGCAAGGAACAGTTATATGAGATGTTCCAAAACATCCTGGGAATCAAAAAATTTGAGCACCAGCTTCTGTACAATGCATGTCAGGTAAGGCTCCCTGTTGCTCAATGGTCTAGTTGTGAAAGGTGAATTTCTACTCTTGTTATTGTGTTTTCCATGTTCTAGGGATTCCATACCAGCTTAATAAGCCTAAATATGAAGTCTTGTGCTGGGCACACCATGGCTAAACGTGGAGTCTTCAAGTAACAGTTTCCTCTTACATCAAAACTGAGATGCAATGATATCATTTGTATTTCAGTTCTTTATTGAATTTATATATCCCACCTTTCTCCTGAGATACGATTGCCAGGTGTGGAACAACATCCTGACTCATTTTAATGCAGGTAACCATATGTCTGAATCCATTTCATGGTCCCAGGTAGAGTAGACACATGAAATATAAGGGAACTTAAGTCAATTATTTATGTAAGTTCCATTGATTCAAGGGTTCTCACTTAGTTGCGACCAACAATTAGACTTAGGTAATAGTTTCCTAATTTGGACAAAATGGGAAACTACAACTTCCAATTTAATGTGTTTATTGTGGTAGCCACAAGAAATTGAAACTACAGTTATCTGAAGAAATCTGAAATCCACTTGATGCTCCAAGAAAGGAGACAGAGAGGGCTACATCTTCATTTTTTAAGATGGGATGT
The DNA here is from genome assembly GCF_019175285.1 of Sceloporus undulatus. Lineage (NCBI taxonomy): Eukaryota > Metazoa > Chordata > Lepidosauria > Squamata > Phrynosomatidae > Sceloporus > Sceloporus undulatus. The sequence goes on along the minus strand of NC_056523.1, from coordinate 29,133,123 downwards.
GATCTGTTCCTTTTCATATGGCATTCTGGAATTGAGGTAGAGATGTGCAATTGTTTCTCTTGCTTTCTATAAACATTACAACAGGGATGGAGAATTTGTGATGCTTCAGATATTCATATGGGTGGGGGATTTGTGACTCTTCAGATATTCGTAACTGAGGCTAGCCAGACTTGCCATCCATCCAACAACTTTTAAAAGGACCTTTCCTGTGCTACTAGTATCATGGTTGAGGGTGAAAAAGTATTATAGTATATATATGTTTTTGTCTTGAATACATACTGGGCTTCTGGTCTGTGGAATCTATTTTCTTACATCTTCATCAAGCTTCCTATTTAGTTGCAACTTAAAAATTGTTTCTTTTGTTTAATCTTTTCTGATATTGGAGATGTCTTTCAGTGGTGCTGATTCACTAGTGTTTCCCACTTGCTTTCCTTAACATGTGTTCCAGTGGGACGTTATTAACGGCTACCAGTTACATGTGATTTCATCAGTTCTGATTTTGTAGCTGAGTTATACTCTGCCTGTTTCTTTTCCTTTGTCTGGATAAAGAACAGAATATCTTCCTCACTACAACCAAGCAGATAAGGATGAGACTGTCTGAGGAACAATTTTTAAGAGTATCACTGCTGCTGCTATTTCCATGAACAAAATAAGTATTGTGGCATATAATGTCCAGATCAAGAGAAGGAATAATACCACTAAATTCTGCTTTGTTCACACCTCACCTGAAATATCTTTTAGATTGTAAGCCTGAGGGCAGGGAACCGTCTGACTAAAAAATTGATGTACAGCGCTGTGTAAACTTACAGCGCTTTATAAATAAAGGTTAATAATAATAATAATAAATACTGTGTCCACAATTCAAGAAGGATGTGGACAAGCTGAAGCATGTCCAGAGGATGACAACCAAAATGGTGAATGTTCTGGAATCCATGTCTTATGAAGAGTAGCTTAGGGAGCTGGATATGTTTAGCCTGGAGAAGAGAAGGTTAAGATATGACATGATAGCTATCTTTAAATATGTGAAAGGGTCTCATATTGAGGAGGAAGTAAGCTTGTTTTCTGCTGTTCCAGAGACTAGGTCACAGAACAGTGGATTCAAACTACGGGAAAAGAGATTCCACCTAAAATATTAGGAAGAAATTCCTTATGGAAGAGCTGTTTGAAAACAGAATAAACTGCCTTGGAGTGTGGTGAAGTCTCTTTGGAGTTTTTAAATGGAGAATGGATGGCCATCTGTCAGGAGTGCATTGATTGTATATACTTGGATGGCCCTTGAGGCCTCACCCAACTCTATGATTCTGTGATTTTAGACCTTCATGGGATAGAGATTAGAGTACACTTGTCTGTGCTAATATAAGCCATCATCAGTGTGTTCTTGTAGATTAACAAGATCCTTTCTTCATTTTGGTCCATAATACGTAATTTAAAAGCCAACAGCCCCACTAGAAACCGTTCCTTTGATTATAGAACCAGCAGTGTGCAATGCAACCTTGTCAGACAATATTAAACAATAAGACAATATGGCCTATATTAAACAGGAAGCCAAGTGCAGCATCAGACAGTAAGGTCTGAGAATGAGCAGTGATGGTGGATACAGAAAAGACAAAGGAAGGGCTGATAATGTGAGGCTTGGAGACTCTGAGGTATTGAGTAGTCTATGATATCTGACTTGGAAAAGGAAAGTGAAATGGTGTTATGATACAAGGAGAAAACCAGGAATTTCAGAGGATAGAGAACAACATGGCAAAAGATATGGAAATTGCAATGTAAGAAAGAGCGAAAATTCAACTCACCCTCCTGTTTGTTCTCTATACATTCTTCTGGAACACATACAAACTTTCTATTCTCCCATCGATTTCAGTGGAGCTTGCATAAAGCCTTTGTGTATTCATTGCTCATCGTTTGATTCTCTTGCTCAATTTCTCCAAGACATATGCCAATTTCTCATTTAATCTAGAGCTGTGGTTTTGCCCTGGTATTTTTCCAGTAGGTGATGTTGGCATTGAGTGCTGGTTCTGCAGCTATAGTGTATATCTGGTTCCACTAGTATTTGGTGCTAAATGTCAGTTGTAAGGAACTCAGGAGAAAGCAGTAAAGGGTAAGTATGTAGTTTGTATGGTGTGTCAATTAGGAGCTATAGGATGAGGGACACCTGGCTGAATGAAACTACATGTGAAAGGGATCTAGGCATCCAAGTAGACCACAAGTTGAACATGAGTCAACAGTGCAATGTGGCAGCTAAAAAGGCCAATGCAATTTTAGGTTGCATCAATAGAAGTATAGTGTCTAGATCAAGGGAAATAATAGTGCCAGTCTATTCTGCTTTGGTCAGGCCTCACCTGGAATAATGTGTCCAGTTCTGGGCACCACAATTCAGAAAGGACATTGAGAAACTGGAGCGTGTCCAAAGGAGGGCGACTAAAATGGTGAAGGGTCTGGAAACCATGTCCTATGAGGAACGACTTAGGGAGCTGGGGAGGTGGAACACACTCCCTCGGATTGTAGTGGAGTCTCCTTCCTTGGAGGTCTTTAAACAGATGGCCATCTGTCAGGGATGCTTTGATTTGGATTTCCTGCATGGCAGGGGGTTGGACTGGAAGGCCCTAGTGGTCTCTTCCAATTCTATGATTCTATGATTCCTTTGAAATATACCCTATAGAACATTTTATTTGTTGGTGGTCTCCCATCCAAGCACTAACAGGGTTGAACCTGCTTAGCTTCCAAGATCTGATGGGATTTGGCACCTTCAGGGTACAGTGACCATAAAGGTTACTTTAGGAAATAAATTGCAGAGGCAACTCTGTGGAAATATGTGTGGAGGGGGAGAGAATTAGATGCCATTTTAGCTAGTAACTTTCAGGTTGAACAAAACCCTGTAGAGTCCTTCACAGAAATGTCAAATGTGATCCTGAACAATAAATGGAATTTTTGATTAATTGTTTTGGTTTAGTGGGTAACATCAGTAGAATCCGTGAGCCTATTTGACTGCATTCAAGAAAGAGTATCAAATAGGTCTTTCCAAGCATCCAAAATAAGGGTGATAACTTAATAGAATGTTGTAATTTTTCTTATTAGAATAAAGACCTTACACTTATAAACTCCCCTTATAAATTCCCCTTTCCCATCATTGTTCTCATCCTGCCTGCTTGGTGCACTTGTGAGCAGTATTGCCAACAAGCCTCAAAGATATATCCCCAGAATGTTTTACCAAAATCCAAAATCCCTGGAATTCCCCAATATTTATTATTATCATTCAGTCAAAATACCCAGAAAGAGATTAATTAAATTTCCCAGATTCCAGACAATTCCCCAGAAATTGGCAACTCTGCTTGTGAGATTTCTTGTCTGCAGTGAGGGAAAGGAAGAGCTCTGGAAAAAGTCAGAGTTATAAAGGGGGAAAAACAGACCTGCCAGCAACATTTAGCTCTGATGCCAACTTAGGGTGCCAATGGATTGGGGGGTAATGATGGCAGCTATTCATTAATTTCTCATATGTGGGGACCCTCTCCTCCACAAAAAACCAGGGGATAGGGAGTCAGCCTTCACATACTAAGGTAACAATTTTGATACCAACATTTTGTTTTGTCCTTCAAACTCATAACAGTGTATATCTTTTTAGAGCAAATTCAGTGATTTTGAACTTCACTTCCCAGATTTACATATTCATTTCCAGGAGACAGAGATTATTTTTGTTTCATGAATAGATTAATTTCCTAGCCTTTTTCATCTCCCTCCTTTTCAAAGTCAAAAATGAGAGAAATATCCCACAGTTCAAAAGAACAGAGTGGGCATTGCTGTTCTGATTAATAACTCTGCTGCCCAGCCAAGGAGAGAATCAAGGATAGAATTAGGGAAATGAAGAGGGAGACAGGTCACATCAAAGAGATTTCTAATTTTGGGTATACACCACCAGAACTGGATTTTATGTGCAGTCAGGAGGAACTAATCAGTCATCTCAGCTTCTCCCTGATTGTCCTTTATCCAGTTTTTAGCTCAGCCTGTCTATTGCCTCATTGTGTAGGTTTTGCATGAAAACCTATTTGCAAACTATGTGTGTTTTCTAGTAATATAAAACTTTTGCATACATTGCTTTGTGTCTACTTTGCCCTAGTATAGAAACTTTTGTACCCTTTTTTGCCTAAGAACTGGAAATATCTAAAAGTAACTGCATTTTGGTTTGCATATTTATTCAGGAAGTATCAGTTTGATAAGTCCTTCTTTTCAAAAGAAAAATCTGCCTCCCACTCCATTTCTAGAGTGAAGGACCTGCATACTGTTGGTTTCCTCTGTCTTCTTATACAGTTCTGCACATCTCTTACTCCCGTGTCACATTATACATAATACATCCAAAAATAGCAAAGTTATAAAATACTGAGGCAGAGGCCATAAGGATTCTGCTATCTATAGATCGGGGACTGTAAGGATAGAGAAAGAACACAGATCCTAGATAATATTAGTGTTGAGGTCTGCATGTCCTCAGAGGAGCTGAAACTGGCCAGCATATCCTTTCTCAGTAGGCACCATCTGGTCAAACTGACTGCATTGCTTGCAGTGTAGCCTGCATTTCTTTTTCTTTTTTCCTTCTTTTTTTTGGGGGGGGGGAATATCTTTATTGATTTTTAAAATGTACAGTATCACTTTCAAAGTGTGACCACAACAAATAAACAAATTCTCTATACACTGTTTCTTTAGTGATGTCTTCTTCCATTATTTGCCTCCTCTCTTCTTAAAAGAATAAACAATCCTGGCGTTGCTTTTCTGATTTTCACAGATTCTTGCCTATAGATAATACACAATTTAAACCAATACCAAATAAGTAAACCCAGCCTGTGTAAAGACACAAAAAGTCCAATAAGAAAACGTTAACTGAAATTGTATATTGCTTTTTTTTTTCCTTCACAGATATCAGACCACCTAACCGTGTTTAAATCTTAGAGATCCCTTATCTTTGTTCACAATTCCATGAAGCCTTATTTTTACATTTAAATAGTCCAATTTAACAGATTTGTGTCTAAATCCCACCTTGCTTGCAGGAATACCATCACTTGTGTCCATTCCTTGTCCATTTTTTCTTTCCTTTTATTATCCAACTTATATGAAAGCAAGTCCATTTGCCTAATATTCATTAATTTACCTAGCCATTCCTCAATTTGTATCTTACTTTAGTCTTTCCAATGTTTAGCTACTACTGTTCTCGCCAGTGTAACCATATACAGTAAAATTTTCCACACCCTTCTTTCATCCTCCGTATTTAAAAAATAAGTCATATTCAAAAGATAAATTTCTGGTTTTTTCTTAAAACTAATTCCTAATATTTTTTGTATCACATCATGCACTTCATTCCAGTATTCCTTAATTTTCCCACATTTCCACCACATATGAACTGTCGTACCTTTCTCTTTATGGCATCTCCAGCAGCTATCCGACTCTTTATTAAACATCTTCTTGAGTCTGGCTGGGGTGTAACACCACCTGTTACTAACTTTCAAGAAATTCTCTTTTAAATTCTGGCTACAGGTAAACGATTTTGTTCTCTTCCAAGCTAATTCCCAAGCGTCCAGTGGTATTCCTCTACCGAAATCCTTCGCCCACTCTACCATAAATTGTTTGATCGGTTCTTTTTCATACTCCAGTTCTCTGAATAGGTTATAATATTTAGAAATCTTCCCGCTACTGTCATCAAAGATTATTTTGTCTAACTCCGTCGGCTTTAGTTCAAAACCTGGATTTTTACTATCTTCTAGAAATCTTTTCTTTATCTGATAGTATGTATACCAGTTTACATTTATACCCTCATCTATCATTTCCTCTCTAGTTTTTATTCGCAGGTTTTTAGTTTGCGTGGTTTTTATTAACTCCTCATATCTTATCCAATCTGTTCCTACATCCCACCTATTCGCATACGCTTCTTGCGTAGACACCCAGCCAGGAATCCTGAGATAGAATTTATCACGTACAATCTTCCAAACTTCCAACAAAGCTTTCCTGATGGGGTTATTTGCGAAAGCTTTATGCACATCTGCTTTCCTGTACCATAGGTAGCCGTGCCAGCCGTACCTTAGATCTTCCCCTTCTATATCTAATATATATCTGTCCTTTAATTTTATCCAATCTTCCACCCACGTCATTATGCAAGCCCATCTATATGTTTTGAAATCTGGTAATGCACAACCTCCCCTTAGCTTACTTTCTTTTAAATTATTCCATCTGATTCTTGCCTTGCCCCCTTTCCATACAAATTTCCTCACATCCCTATTCCACTGCTCCATTATTTTATTACTAATATTTATTGGGAGATTAGAGAATAAAAATATTAGCTTCGGGAGAATGGACATCTTAACCACATTTATTCTACCAAGAAGGGATATTTTTAAATTAGCCCAATTTTCCATCTTCCTTTTTCAGCTTATTCCAAGTCATTTTTAAATATTCTCATAAGATTCGTATTGTTATTAGAAATTATATACCAGGATTTCATCTTTATTTATTAACTTCGAGCCCGTTTTTCCTTTCAAAGCCTCCTTCTCCTCCTTCCTTAAATTTTTAGCAATAATTACCGATTTCCCTTTATTATTTTAAAGCCTGACATCTTCCCAAATATTCATTCAGCCCATAATGCTTTCTGTTTGTTTATTGGGTCCTCCACTATTAATACCAGGTCATCGGCATATGCTTGTAGTTTATACTCTATTCCTTTCACTTTAGGCCTTTGATTTTCTGGATTCTTTCTAACATTATTTAACAGAAATTCTAATAAAAATTAAACAACAATGGGGACAGCGGGCAGCCTTGTCTTGTTCCCTTGCTATCCATCAAATTCTTGTGTTAACTCTCCATTTATGACTATTCGGGCCGATTGTCTCTTATATATTCCTGTATGCTTTTAACAAATTTTTCCCCTTATCCAGATCCCAAGTAGTTTAACATAAAAGTTCCAACTAACACAAGGTTTTTTTCCGCATCAACAAAATTATTGCAGCCTTCCTCTCATTGTGTCTATTATAGTAACCAATAAATTTATATATTTCTAATTATTTTTTATTTTCCTTCCGGCGAAAGCCATTTTGGTCCTTTTTATTATTTCCACTAGAATTTCCTTTAATCTTTTAGCCATAAATGTGCATATTTTATATCATTATTCAATCAGTCAATTGGTCTGTAATTACTCCTGAGTTGTTCATCTTTGCCTTCCTGTGATCAGGGTAAGGATTGTCCTACCCCATGACTCAGGCTTCCCTTCCATGTGAATTAAATTAATACCTAATGTAAAGCACCCAGCAGTTCTAATGAATGTTTATAATATTTAGCTGTCAGTCCATCTCCCCTGGGGCCTTCACATTTTTGAGGTTCCCAATGGCCTCCCTTATTTCTTCAATTGTGATCTCTGCATTAAGCTTTCCTTTTTGTTCCGTGTTTAATTTAATTTCATTATACTGCTTAATTTTTGATTCCAACCACTCCACATTTTGCCCCTCATCCCTTGCTTCAAAAAGGTCCTTATAGAATGTTACAAAACTATCTTTTATCTTCTTCTGCTCTGTCACTATACTATTATTTATCCTAATTTTTGTGATCATTTTCTTCTCCTGTTCTTGTTTCAACTTATACGCTAACCATTTACTTATTTTATTTGCATTTTCAAATTGAGTCTGTCTCATCCTTTTAAGTTTAAGTGCTAACTCCTCCATCCTTTTATTTTCCAGCTGTTTTCTTAACAGTCTTATTTCCTTTTCTAATTTTATAATATCCCTTTTAGGCTGGTGTTGTTGTAACTCTTGTTCTTTCCATCTAAGCTCCTTTCTCATCTTCTCTTCGAAAAGTCTTTCCCTTTTTGTTATTTCTGCCATCTTCTGTATAAATAAACCTCTAACATATGCTTTACTTGCGTCCCAGACCACCTTCATTTTGCTTTCCCTGTCACTGTTTTCTTTAATAAAAAAATCTAGTTCCTTCTTAATCTTAATGTAGCCTGCGTTTCAAGCTTACCATCTATTGCAAAGGGGAATAGTTGAGTTCAGGAATCAGTAAGTGTAGCAGATTTGTGAAATCATTTCCTCAGAGAAAGACACAAGTTCATTTCTGGTTTTGAAAAAAAATGGGTAAATTCTGCTGCTAAACAGTACAGGGGATCTCTGAAACCTATTTAATTATTCTTAAGTATTAATATAATGAACCATGCCATGTGGTCTTACACATAGATGATGATTTGGAATAAATATCAATTAAATAAAAATGAGATATTTTTCTCACACAGTTAGTGAGTAGTCCTATGCATTCCTATTGCATTATAGAGCATAGGAAAATGTCTGTCATTGTATCATGGATATGCATGTAGTGGGTACCTCCATATTGCTGGAACCTATGTTGTACTACGGGCGCAGAGGTATATTGGGCTGATTTTGTTCCCATTGCAACATAGAGACAGTTGATGGCTTCCATGACTGTGTAGTGGCAAATCCACTCTGGGTTTTAATCCAAATGCAAGGACCCCTTTGGGGGAGAGGGTTGATAATATTGAACACCTCCTTTAAAATTCATAGTATCTGGAAACTGCCCCTCTCCTTTCCCCCATCTTATAATGATGCCTCTGATGTCAGTGAGGTGATAAATATATTCCAGAGTGTTGTCTAGTTTTAAAAGAGGTAATCAAGGTATGGAACAGAATTAGGAAAATCGGTTGGCACCTTGGTTGTGGTGGTTGTTGTGTGCCTTCAAGACATTTCCAACTTATGGTGACCCTGAGGCAAACATATCATGGGGTTTCTGGTGGCGCCCTAGTGGCGCAGTGGTTAAATGCCTGTACTGCAGCCACTCACTCACAAACCATAAGGTTGCGAGTTCAATACCAGCGAAAGGGCTCAAGCTCGACTCAGGCTTGCATCCTTCCAAGGTTGCTAAAATGAGTACCCAGATTGTTGGGGGCAATTGGCTTAGCTAACACTTTGTAAACCGCTTTGGGGGCACTTAAATGCACCAATAAGTGATAAAGAAATGTACTTGCTATTGCTATTGCTATTTCTTGGCAAGATTGGTTCATAAGGAGTTTGTCATTGCCTTCCTCTGAGGCTGAGAGCACGTGACTTACCCAAGGTCACCCAGTGGGTTTCATGGCTGAACTGGGAACATAACCCTGTTCTTCAGAGTTGTAGTCCAGTACAGAAACCGCTATGCTGTGCAGTCTCTCATTCAATACCCAACTGGCATGGAAGCCACAAGCTGCCATTGTTGAAGCTTGAGCCTCATGTGAAGCACATTTATTTTTCCCCATGTGACTTACTGCCAGCCACTGGGTAAAAGTAAAGAAAGCCAACTCCTTGCTCTGGTTGTATCTAATGTATTTGGTGATTATGCGTATTGCCAAAAAACATCTTGTCACAACTACTGGTATGTGTGAATACATGCTCTGCTGTATGTCCATGTAACTTGCATTAACAATTACTTCCATCTTCTGCACCTCACTACTGGAGTTCAAAACTCTGTGGTTGGTTGGAGCTGTGTTGATGTTTTAACTAGAGCTTGAGATAATAGCTGGTGGCATGATTCTGGATCTTGTTTTCCAAAAGGTAACTGTTCCACACTCTGGTTTTAAGGGATGAATGGGGAGAAATGGTGATTATGCCAGCTAGTGCCATTTTCTCAATGTACCTTGTAAGTACACATTTCTATAAGTGCATATTCATGCAGATCTTATATGCTTAAACTGAGTAGTCTATGCAAACGTGATGATAAAACCCCAGACATGGAAGTAAAAACTGTCTGTAAATTGATTTTTAAAAACATTACCCAAACTGCTGCCCTCCAGATATGGTGGACTGCATGTTCCAAAAGCATAAGAAATTGAGATCAATGAAACCTGATGAAAAAGTGAAGATGAAACAACATGAAAACTGCAGGAATTTCCCAAATGTTTGTCTGCAAAATTTGCAAATGCCAAATGATAGTTTTCAAGGTAGGCCCTACCTCTTCCTCTGAAAACTGTCAATTGCCAGTTTTTTGCTTTTGAAACCTGGTTTTCAGAAATCTCCTCAAGTTGTCAGTCAAATTACTTTCCTTGAAGAAAGTCTTACAAATATTTTCTGGCCAAAATGATTTGGGTACCCCCCCCCCCTTGGAATAAAATATTTATTCCATGGGCATCCTGAGATTCTGCCTGCCCTTTTCATTGACTGTCAAGCTCCATCTCCAGCCAGCTATTGTTGTTGGTGATGGTAGGTGTAGTCATAGTTCAGTACTTGTGGAGGTACTAGGCTGGAAATGCTCTGGCCTTCAAGCTAGAGCATTGCCTTTAATGTGCCGACTAAATACTCTAGTCTGGCTTAATGTGTAAGAACAATGTTCCTTTGATGTAATTTCTCCATTTAGCTCTCTTTGAAACCATTGTTTCATACCAGCTGGAAAAGCTACAATATAATGTCATCTATATGAAACAATATTACTAACCTCTGTGTTCCACAATCATTTTTGGAAGAAAGCAAGTAGCTTCCTATGAGGGTGGGTTCACTCCTGTTCTGAGTGCAAAATTTTTGCTGTCAGCTTTAATGCCTGGGTATGAAGCAGTGCCTGACTTTATTTATGTTCTTTTATTGCTCATTAAACTGGCAAGCCTACAATTAATTAGAATTTTGTTACAAGTACGTATTTCTGTGAGAACGCAAACACTTAACACAAGGATTACTTTGCTATTTTTAATATGTGTATGATAAGGATGATAATTAAGAAAGATTCTCTAGAGGAGAGCATCTTATATAAGCCTTTTCCAAGAATAAAATAAAATAGTGCTTGTAGTCCTAGCCCTATCATGAAAGCTTTAGCTATTTCATAAGGATTTACTTTGAGGGAGGGGGTAGACCACTATATGTGGAGATTAAAATGATAATACCCAAGCAAGATAAAATTGTGATTGCAATTTGCAATGCCCTGTGCTTGGCCTAGTAGACCTTTTTCCCTCATTAGATCTCTCAGTGGGTTTATTTCTATCTCCTCCAGCTCATTTCCTGCATTACTTCCTGAAGCTACTCGTAAAAAGACATTTATTTTTAATTTTAGAAACCAAGAGTTCAGAACCTGAGATGTTCCAGCTGAGTCTTGGCTATGACTTCTTTTATTGACAGAAATGCATAGTCATATAACAGCTAAGAAAGTGAAGAGAAACACATATGTGTGCGCAGGGCATTAATCCCAGTGAAATCATGCCCTCCACATTTCATGGATGAAAACTGGAACATGTGTGGCAAAGCAACACTCAGATGTGGTCAAGATGGCAAAAGTTATTAATAGGGAAGGACACACAACCTAGGAGAGGTTGAAGCAGTTTGCTTTTGCCTGAATCTACAGGGAAGGAAAAGATTCTGCCCTGTTCCCCCTCAAATGAGTTAACTGAATGCAAAAGGATTTTGAACTCAACACCAAATAAAAAGGTTGAAAGAAGGAAATGGAAGGTGGAGTGCGCAACTGGGGGTGCACCTAAACTGTAGAAATAAGGCAGTTTGATACTGCTTAAATGCTGTAGCTCCATCATATGAGACCCTGGAATTTGTAGTTTTGCAATGCCTTTAGCTTTCTCTGCCAAAGAGTGCTGGTGCCTCACAAAACTCAGCATACTGACTGGAACTTCTGGGAATTGAAGTCCAAAACATCTGGAGGCTCAAAGATTGAGAACCTCTGCACTAGAGGGAGCCGACGATTCCTTGACGATGAGGAAGTGCACCTGGCTTTCACACACGTGCACTTCCTCAACATTTTAGAGGTCATTTACCAGCACTTAAGAGCTAGTATGAAAATCTTCATAGTCTCCCAAAACTACAATTCCCAGAATTCCATAGCATTGACCCAAACTGGTGCCAAAATGTATTATTTCTGCTGTGAGGATGCAGCCATTGTCAGAGTCAATAGGGAAAGAATTCACCTCTGAGCAGCTTATTTCTTGGGTACCTGGCTTCTGGGTGGATCCTGATAACTTGCTGCATTGGAAAATCACCAGCTTATGGCTTTCACACCAACATCCCATGAATGGACTTACTACATTTTGATAAATGTTTCTTTTATCAAATATAAAAATAATGTATCATCATATTTACTTATTTATACTGAAAATTCTTAACATGTATTTCTAGTTATCTCAGTGCACTGCAAGGTTCATGTAGGAGAGTGAAGGACAAAACCAACCAGCCAACAAAGCAATCCTGACATCTGTGTCTCATACTTAGGATATTGTCTAATGCAGGGGAAATTATGCTTTTGTTTTGTTTTGCTCTGCTTTGGATGTGCATGTGTAATTCTTATCTATTTCAAGGAAGTGTCCTCAACATTAGATGCATGTAAATAAGCCCTCTCTGAAACAATGAAATGATTTATCTGAATCTAGGAACAGATAATCAGTAAATGTCTTTCTTTGCATTACCTACCTGTGTTAGATTACATATTGTTCATGTATTATAGGCATGGTTAATGTTTTGGTGTAAAACCATCCGGATCAATAATATATAATATATGAAAATAATATATTTTCAGGCATTTGTTTTGGTATTATGATTATCACCCAAAGATGCTATTCCTAGAATCTCATTCATCCATTCATTTAATTGTGCTTTGTAAAATCTGAATTCTGATAATTTCATTATACAGCCCAATGGGAAGTAGTTCTAGAAGGTTGTTTTGGCCCTAATCCAGAGATGATGTTGTGCTTCAGCAGACAGCTATGAGCCCAGTGGTGATTGTAACAATCTCTATGCCGTTACCCTCAGTCTGCCAAACAGATGGTCAGGTAGCAACTGATAAAGCCACTCTCAAACATTCCTAAAGGCATCAACAAACCAATTACTCTCAGATAGATTTAATGCTATTTATTTGTGCATGTGTTTGTGTTTGTGTGTGTAAGGAGGGGGGAGAGACAGAGTGAGAATTAAATTCAAATTGAGATTATGCTGATTATTCAGTGCTTGATTTTCTGGTCAAAACTAATTTTGGCACAATAGACATTTTTCCTGGCTTACATTCTATGGATGTGCCATCCCTTTTTATATTTCATCAGTGCCATTGTTTTCTATTGGCTGCAGACTCCTCAGCACTGATGTTCTCTGCTGGGTGCTTCTTTCTTCTTTCTAGATTGGGGTGCATCTACACTGTAGAAATAATGCAGATTGACACCACTTTCAGTATTGTATCTCCATCCTATGGAATCCTGGGGTTTGTAATTTTACAAGGTCTTTAGCTTTCTCTGCCAGAAAGTGTTGGTGCCTCACAAAACTACAAATCCTAGTATTCTATAGGATGGATCCATGGTAGTTAAAGTGGTGTCAAACTGCATTATTTCTACAGTATAGTCACATGGGTTCTTCCTTCTAATGAGAAATCACATGACATATGCTGCATCCGAAATACCAATGTAAATGAAGGTTAATAAATAAAATCAGAAGAAATCAGATTTGCTATCTTACTATGCAAGTGAGAGCAATGGCAAATGAGGATAACAAACACAAAGGTTTTCCAAAGGAATACCAGCAGTTGTTGTAAAAGGTAAACATTTAGTTTGGCACTACCCAAAGTGTTCCTGATACAGTGGGCCCTTGGTATCTGCTAGGGTTTGGTTCTAGGATTCCCCCATGGATACCAAAGTCTGTAGATGCTCAAGTCCCATTAAATATAATGGCATAGTGAAATGGTGTCCCTTATATAATATTGCAAAATCAAGGTTTCTTTATATATTTCATTAATATTTTCAAGTTGTGGATGCTTGAATCCGTGGATAAAGAATCCATGGATACAGAGGGCCAACTAAATTTCTGTTCAACTCTGACCCAAACATTTCAAATAACAGTGGCTTATATCTGCTTTTGCATTCTGATTTTTTTTAAAAAAATGCAGTGCCCTTGCCATTTCAGTCACTAATTTGGAACCATGTTGTTTCAACTGTATTCTGCATTATATTTTTCCTTTCAGTGAACTGTTTATAGTGGTAGTATGTCAAGCAGCTTAGCAATAAGTAAAACCAGATAAATTTTCTGTGTGACCTGACAGCTCTTGTAAACAGCGTCTTCTGGTCCATGCAGGGAAGTCACAGCTGGAAGTGTGATGCAAAATGTGAAGCCTTCTGCACAGACAGTTCCATGGATGTGGCTCAAGCAATTTTAGAATATTGCTTCATGATAACAGATAACCTTAGACTGAGCCTTAGTTGTTTCAAATGGCTGGCTCACTACAGCAACCAGAATGCATGTTGCTTTTTCTCCTTCACCTGTTTTCAAAAGAACGGGGGAAATGGCAGAACTGATGTGAAAATAAGGGAAGATTTTGGATGGAGAATGATATCATGTCAAATTCAGTGAATGCAGCAGGGTGTATTTTTAAAAGACTTTGTCTAAAACAGTCCCTAAAGAGAGTCACAGCTGAGCTTGGCTTCTCACCTCTTCTGCTCAGTGGTACACTGACCGTACTTAGCATTTTAAGCAAGACAGTACCATGTTTATCATATTTCCAGACTGTCCCGTCTTTTTATTACAAATGTCAGCTTTGTCCCATTTTCAAGAAGAATGCCATTATGTGGCAAAAATGTATCAAATGTATCAAATGTTTAATATTAATATTCAGTTTGAAACCTTCCAACAGAAGTTGCTCTAAATTATTAAATTCTGAATCTTGATTTTAGGCACTTAAATTACTATGTGCACATTTTAAAAAAATATCTGAGTATACAATGCATTTTCCTGAGTCTCTGGAAGACTGAATATTTTCAGAATAAAACTTTAAAATGAACAGCTAGGAGTTGCCAGTATTCTGAGTTAGCATTTTAATAAGTTTAAATCAAAATTTATTTTGTAGAAAAATAATATACTGCTCTATAATCATCCTGTTCCCAAAATGTATTGCTCAAAACATGAAGGAACAGGTTGAGTTTGTAATGAGCATGTGGGGAAAATATTATCACCGTATTCCTCTTTATATACCCATCTATAAAAGCACAGTTTTATAAGAACACTCTCTAAAAAGGGTGTAAAGAACATTTACACATTTTATTTTCTTTAAGAAATGATGTCTAGACTGAGACACCCAGTGGAAGAATTGTAAACTGCCACAAAATGTTTCATCCTTCAGTGAGAGTTTAAAAACCAGTTCTTCCCCATCGTCTCTGTTTTAGGTGGGCTTTTATGGAGGAAAGCTGGTGTTGGCACCCAAAAGAATGTTGTGCCACAAAAAAGTATTTTAGCCAAAGTATTTTATGGAGAGAAAAAAAGAACCCAACGTATTTAGTGCTATCAAAATGCTAGTGAAAAAGTCCAGAAATAATAATTTAAGAAAATCATTCAAAATGTTTAGTAATTCTTATAATTCAGCCCAGTCGTACATTCATTCCTATCTCCTCAGTGCTAAAAACAAAACAAAAACTTACCAGTACCTTTACTATAGAACGCGGTAGTAAAACTTATTATATTTTACCATAGTATTCATTTTCCATTTAAAAAAAAACAAAAACAAAACAGTGCATTTGCTTCTAAACACAATGCAACAGCATTTTATCAATTTTATTTGCTGCTCTCTTTGGAGCAAAATGATAAAAGGAGAAGTAGTTATAAAGCTCTTCTATCTGGGCTTGGGCCTACAAAATTTAAAAATGTATTATCATGCATGCTATAAAGAATGGATAAGAATAAAGAATGCAAAACTCCTGCAGGAAGTCCCAGAAATTAAGTTTGGCTGGCATACCTACTTAATATATGATAAAAGCAAAGCAAATAGTGATTTTAACAATCACTATATAAGGAAATAATTACTTAGAGAATGGATGAAATATAAGTCACATTTAGTACGAAGAATACCAAAACGGACTTCTGTAAATGAGGCATTTTATAAAAGAGAACAAATCAAAGATGGTGAGTGGGTAACATATGAATAGTTGGTTATCATGGATAAAGATAAATACCTAATGAAAACAATGGAAGAACGGACAGAAGAAGGCCAGCAATGTAACTGGTACTTGTACAGACAAATTATGGGAAAATTTGGAATGGGATTGAGAGGTAAGAATCTGAACTTGAGCAATTAGTACTATATGATAATCAACATCTGATCTCGAAGGTATATAAATTTCTGCTGTGAATGTAGAAATGAAAGATGGAAGAATTATATGGTAAGATGGGCCCAAGATATTGGTAGACCAATTATGTTACAAGAATGGGAAAAGAAAAATCTAAAGAGAGAGTGCTGGCATTGTCCAGGAAAAAGAGGTACCTTCTACCACAAATGGTGGGAATGCCAAAAAGGGAAGAAATTCTGGAATTAAATTCATACGGAAGTTATAAAGATACTGAGTGTGAACAAAATGAGCATTTGTTCATTTTCTAGTCTTTTCCCTGTGGTCAATTTTTTGTGAAAAAAATTATTGTGAAAAATTATGTGCAAAAGGCATTTGACTTGTTAGTACAAAATCTCAATTTGTACATAAAAATGTTTTGTGAAACTTGCAAGAAGGTCCTGAAATGTTTATTTAAAAAATCTCATTTCTGAGTTGATGAGAAAATTTGAGAGCATTCCGATATATAAATTGTCAGAGAGAAGGCCAAAGTTACCTGAGAGAACCAAGTCTATTAAAGAAAGTTGAGATGTTTAACTGGTGCTAGTTAGTTAGAAAATAATACTGAAAGTGGTGAGACTTTTTGCACAAGAACTGAGTGATGATGGATTGGAAGGTCAAGACTGGCTAGAAACAGGGATGCTGTTCCTGGCATAGGGACAACTACAGTTCAAATCTGAAATCTGAATACAGGATTTAGGATGAAGGAACCAAGAGGTATTATGAACCTCTCGGGAAACCGGGTAATAGAAATATAGTGAGAGAATTATTTATTATTATTTATTAGGATACCTCTAATGGATACTACAACAATGCTGGCAGTAAGGAGGGGGGACATCCTTGCCAATAATTTTGTTTGATGAAATAAAAGTAAAGAAATAGCATATGTTTTAAACTTAAAAGAATACAAAAGAAGCCAAGTGTGAATGAGTATGAAAATTTGATTGCGAACCTGGAAGCAGAGGAAACTGTCCAGCTTTTAATGATTCAACATAGAATTTTGCTCCCTTGGTTTATATAGAATGCACTTAAAAAACCAAAAAAACATGCACTTGATTGTCTTTCTGAATGCAGTAGTGTTCTGTACAGCTGTCTATACAATACTGTGAGCAGAGTTATAGCAGCCAGTTGGTCATGCTTGGATTTTCACACACCACAACCCTATGCCAGTGATTTTGTGGTTGCATAAGCTTTGGATTTTAGTATAGATGGGTGTGAAATTTTGCAGGGAGGAGCTAAGCACTTCTTAGCTTTCTTGACAAAGCTGGATGAACTGTCAAATTCAGACTTTGGGATTAAGATACTAGTATTAACTGTGCTGTTGTTTCCATTGCTTCCAAAAGTATATCGACAAACCCTTTATGCATTTAGGATTAGCAGATCCAGGACCCTGGTGTCAAGAGTTTAATTACAAAAGCAGATTTCTTTCTAGATGTATCTGGGAAAGATCTATGAAGACAGTTTCTCCTTTCCCCCTCCTTTTATGTTGATTTTCTTTTATGCCTCATGAAAAGATGCTGCGTCATTATTTATATGAACTTCCGCGTAGCAAAAGCTTTTTATCTAGGCATTATGCAGTATGCTCACAATTGAACTGAAGTTTTGTTATGTTCAAAGTAAAGATAAAGAAGACATATTATGCAGCAGTGAATTAAGTTACTAAAGGTCACTGATTGAGGCAAGGTGAGAGCCAGGAATAGAAACTAGGCCTCTGCTCTCTTCTAATCCTATTCTCTTGCACCTACCACCCTTATAGTCTATTTCAAGTGCACTTTAAAGTCCTTGCAGGTTTTGCTTATCTCCTGAATGATGCAGAAGCAAGGAACACTCATTTTAATTTTGTTGCGGAGATGCTCTAACTCTGGATAGACACAAAACTATTATTAGGAATGGACCCTGTTAAAATATACTGAGAATGTATCTGTCAGACAGGTAATCTGTAAGAATAATGACATGGCTCCATTAGTGCAATTTCTATTGCGCTTCAGTGCTTCAGTTAACACATATATAATGCAAACAAACCGACAAAAATCCCACACACCTGGCTATTTAGTTCAAGTATAAAAGATGTGAATTCAAAATGACCTAGAAAAACAGTGTGAATTCAAAAAGGATCTACACTTATTTATTATTTATTTATTTACGGTATTTATGCCGCACCCTTCAGCCCTAAAGGCTCTCAGAGGCTTACAGTTGTTATTATTTTAATTAGCCGGTTCTCTGCCCTCAGGCTTACAATCTAAAAAGACACGACACAAAAGGAGAAGGGAATGGTGGTGGGGAAGGGGAATTTAGAATTTAAAATTTTCTAAACTAGAACATTGGGCAGAAATTAATAAAATGAAATTCAGAAGAGAGAAATGCACAGGTATAGGATGGGAAAACATGGTACATAAGAAAAAGATCTTGGGATTATTGTTGATCATAAATTGAACATGAGCCAGTGATGTGATGCTGTTGCAAAGAAGATAAATGCAATTTTGACTTAGATTAATAGAAGTATAGTTTCCAAGTCAAGGAAGGCAACACCCCCACTATATATTCTGCACTGGTCAGGTCTTATCTGGAGTATTGCATTCAGTTCTGGGAGCCTCATTTTAAGGATAGAAATAAGTTGGATCAGGTTCAGAGAAGGGTAACAAAGATGATAAGAACTATGGAGAACAAAACATATGAGGACAAGTTGAAGGAGCTAAGGATGTTCAGCTTGGTGAAGAGAACACTGAGGGACAACATGATTGAGCTCTTTAAATACCTCAAGGGCTGTCACAGAGAAGAGGAAGCAAGCCTGCTGTCCAGGGGATACGTCCAGGTCTAATGATTTTAAGTTATAGGGAAGTAAATTTTGATTGAATATTAGAAGGAAGCTCTTGACTTTAAAAGCAGTTTGGCAATGGAACCAAATGCCTAGAGAGGTGGTGGGGATCCCCTGCTATTGATATCTTCAAAAAGAGGCTGGACATTACAACTACCTGCTGAGGATACTTCAGCTGGAGATCCTGTTTGGATCAATATATAACATACAGGTTAAAAATGTACTTCTATAACATTTTCATACATTCATTTCCCAAAAATATGAGCTAAATTGAGAAGTACATATTCCCCTGCACCTTTTTACTGTCCTAACGTCATCTAAAAGTGAACCCTTCAATGCATTTATGGTCTGATTCTGCCCAGATGATCTGAGAAAATTATGCAAAGTAGAAAGATATCTTTATTAAGGTGTTCCTGTGTCTAATATAATTCCAGAAGTTGGCATTTCCCCATTATGTCCCTGTGTACAGAGAGGCAAAGGCAGACATAGCCATGAAAATCATATTACAGTCAGCTCTCCCCATAGGCAGATTTGCCTTCCACGGCTTTGAGCTTTTGCAGAAGGAAAGCCCCTGCAAAAGTAATGGGGTGCAAGCACACACCCCATACACTCTTTTCCCATATGCCGGGGGGGTCCAGAAAAGATTCCCCCCCCCCCCCGTATGTAATTATAAAGAAATGATTGGGTGGAATTTACTTTTCCATTATACACAGCCAACTCCTTTTTTTCTCAACAGGATATAAGAAACAATGGTCCCAAATACACTGCAGAAATTATCCAGTCTGCTTAACTGCCCTGGCTCAATGCTGGCAAATTCTGGGAACAGTAGTTTTGTGAGACGTTTATCCTTCTCTGTCACAGAGCTCTGGTGCCACAATGAGTGACAATTCCCAGGATTCCCTAGCAAAGAGCCAGGGCAGGTAAACTGGTCTCAGACTGGATTATTTTTGCAGCATGTTTTGGACCAGTGTTAACAGTTCATAACCATGAAATTTGTTGCAGAAGTACCGATTTATGCTGGTGCACTACCCTGGTAACTGTGTGGTGTCGTGTTAACTGTTTTCTGATGCAGAGATGCAGAATGGAGCTAGTTTTTTGTTCATTTTATAAGCAAGTTATACTCGTAAAAATGGCACAGAACATCTCAGAAAGACGAGGGGAAGTGTGGGTATATGTTGAGCTCATAATGAGGAAAAAACCACACACATACAGGCAAAGGTGCTATAATAAACTAATATACTAGGATGTTTGTCCCATTAAATTCAGTAGAGTTCCCTGAGTTTCCATTGCAGTTTCAATGTAGTTCATTGAGTTCTCTCGAGTTTCAATTTAGATACAGGATAGCAATCTCCAGAGAGACAATATTGTGTAGTAGTTTGAGTGTTGGACAGGGACTCTGGAAACCAGGGTTTGAATCCCCACTCAGCCATGGAAACCCACTGGGTGACCTTGAACAAGTCACATTCTCTCAGTATCACAAGAAAGCAAAGGTAAATCTACTCTGAACAAGTCTTGCCAAGAAAGCCCTATGCCATAGGGTCACCATAAATCCGAAATAACTTGGAAGACACAATGAAACCACATAAAAATGGCCTGCAAGATATATCGTAACCCAATATATATGCATCATTTTTCCCTTGAATTGTTCTGCCAATGATTAATTAAGCCACAGTATCAGTTTGTTCCAATACATTACTGGTCAGGGCTTTAACAAATTAGGATGTAGGATTACGTATTTCCTAAGAGATTAAAAACAAAACAAAAACCCAGCACTACCATCAGGCCAATGCAGAGTAATGTGATTATTCATAATGTAATGGAAAATTATCCACTTGGTTTATTTATGCAAAGCATGATTCTTTGCCTCAGTCTTCTCAGAAAAGGAAAAGGTTGCGCAACCTAAGGGAAATTGAACAGAGGACACAATAGGAGAATTTCAGCACAGAATAAGTAAAGGGATAGTACAGGAACGTCTGGTTAATCTAAACAAATATAAGTCTATAGGACCAGATGAACTGTATCCAAGGGTATTAAAAGAACTGGCAAAGGTAATATCGGAACCACTGGCAATAATCTTTGAAAACTCCTGGAGAACAGGAGAGATCCCAGCAGACTGGAGGAGGGCAAATGTTGTCCCCATCTTCAAAAAGGGGAAAAAAGAGGATCCAAATAATTATCGTCCAGTTAGTCTGACATCTATACCAGGAAAGATTCTAGAGCAGGTCATTAAAGAGAGAGTCTGTGAACATCTAGAAAGCAATGCCTTAATCTCAAAAAGTCAACATGGGTTTCAGAGGAAAAAGTCATGCCAGACAAACCTAATCTCTTTTTTTTATATATAAAATCACCATCTTGGTAGATGAAGGGAATGCTGTGGATATGGTATACCTTGATTTCAGTAAGGCTTTTGACAGGGTTCCCCGTGACATTCTCGCAAATAAGCTAGTGAAATGTGAGCTAGACAAAGGAACTGTTACATGGATTTGTAATTGGTTGACCGGCCGAACCCAAGGGGTGCTCAACAATGGCTCCTTTTCATCCTGGAGAGAAGTGACCAGTGGGGTCCCACAGGGCTCTGTCCTGGGCCCAGTGCTATTCAACATCTTTATCAGTGACCTGGATGACAGAATTGGGGGGCATATTTATCAGATTTGTGGATGACACCAAACTAGGAGGAGTAGCTAATACCCCAGAGGACAAGATCAAAATTCAAAATGACCTGAATAGACTAGAAAGCTGGGCCAAAGCTAACAAAATGAATTTCAACGGGGAGAAATGTAAGGTACTGCACTTAGAAATGTAAGGTACTACACCTGGCTGAACAAGACTACATGTGAAAGGGATCTAGGCATCCAAGTAGACCACAGATTGAACATGGGTCAACAGTCCGATGCGGCAGCTAACAAGGCCAATGCAATTTTAGGCTGCATCAATAGAAGTATAGTGTCTAGATCAAGGGAAGTAATAGTGCCACTCTATTCTGCTCTGGTCAGGCTCCACCTGGAATATTGTGTCCAGTTCATGGCAACACAATTTAAAAAGGATGTTGAGAAACTGGAGTGTTTCCAAAGGAGGGCGACTAAAATGATGAAGGGTCTGGAAACCATGAAGTCCTATGAGGAATGGCTTAGGGACCTGGAGATGCTTAGCCTGGAGAACAGAAGGTTAAGGGGTGATATGATGGCCCTGTTTAAATACTTGAAAGGATTTCACATTGAGGAGGGAGCAAGCTTATTTTCTGCTGCTCCAGAGACTAGGACCCGGAGCAGCAGAAAATAAGCTTGCTCCCTCCTCAATGTGAAATCCTTTCAAGTATTTAAACAGGGCCATCATATCACCCCTTAACCTTCTGGATGCAAGCTACAGGAAAAGAGATTCCACCTCAACATTAGGAGGAACTTCCTGACAGCAAGGGCTGTTCGACAGTGAAACACACTCCTTCAGAGTGTAGTGGAGTCTCCTTCCTTAGAGGTCTTTAAACAAAGGCTGGATGGCCATCTGTCAGGGATATTTGATTAAGATTTCCTGCATGGAAGGGGGTTGGACTGAATGCCCTTGCAGTCTCTTCCAACTCTATGATTCTATAATTCTATGATTCAATTGACAGTGATCAGAAAGGATGACTTAAAAGACAAAAGGAAGAAATGCAAATAAAATGATGGTGGCTTTCTGTAGCAACACCTCCAACATTTTAGTCTAGAAGCTTTATAGATCCACAGAGCTTTTATCAATATAAACAGGTTTTCTGCAACATGATGCTAACATGATTTGTTGTAAGATTAAAATTACTGCCAGTCAGTGTAACCAATGAACATCTCATTCACACATCTATCAAATAGATGCAATTAGGTGAAAGTTGACCTGAGCTATATTTTTTGCTGTCCTTTCCTGACTCTTCCATTGACAACTTATCTCAACAGTCCATTTCTCCTTTTCCCATCATTGAATTAAGGCATGTCCCTTCTGGCACTTGAAGACCAATCACCAGCCCCACAATAAATGTGTCTGCTTCCCTTCTTTCAAAATCTCTTGATTAAGGAGGATCATAACAGAATTGCATTCCTCCATCCTTGTGAAACTCTTCCTTTACCCTCTTTTAAAGATAAAATTTTCAATACCATAGATACAAGTGCCCATATGTTGTAGAGCCTATGTAGAACAAAGGAAAGCCAACCATTGACTTAAGCCTAGGCTGTATACAAGCTCACAGCCAGAACCAGATACAGAAAATCCTAGCATGGATATAGCTAGTGACAAATAATCAGCAACAAATAAATAAGAAATAGGTGGGGTTTTTTTGGGGGGGGGTTTCAGGCTATGTGGCTATGTTCTGTAATGGTTTATGCCTGACGTTTCACCAGCATCTGTGGCTGGCATCTTCAGAGAATGCTGGCATGGAAGTGAGTGGGGTATATGTACTGTATGATCCTTGGTTGAGAGGAAGTGATTTACATGTTAAACTGTGTGTTGTTCTCTTGTTGAATAGAAAAGCATCAGGGTGTCCATTTAATTAGAGATCAGTTGTCTGCAGATAATGGTTTTTGTGCAATATCAGCTCAGTTTTTAAAACCTTTGTGCAATATCAGCTCAGTTTTTAAAACCTTTAGCCTGCAAGATCCTGAAGAGAGTTAGTGCCTGGGTGAGTTTTTTCTCCAAACCGATAAAACCAGTGCACTGCTCTTAACCATATCTATAGTTTAAGCACATTACATGTTCACTTTTCTGTCTGGAAAGATTCTTTAAGGTAGGCATCATCAGAGTCCAAATTACTTTGCATTTGATGGACTAGATCCCACTATCACAATGACAAGGTTGCTTATCAGCTGTACAACTCAGCAGGCACTGTTACCTCTATTTCCTGTTGTGTGTGATTTGGCTTTGCCTCTTTGTTGCAATGGCTTATAATGGCTATAAAAAAAGAATTTGGGAGTATGGGAACTCTAGCAGGAATGTGCTGGTACTTTGAGGCATATGAAACAGTAAATAAATAACAAGAGCAATGAATGCCATCATGCCCTGTTTGTGAATCCTTCAGGGATATTTGGCTGATCGCTCACAGCTTAGATCACTCTTTGGTTTGATGCATAATGACTTTTTTTTATGGGCGTGACACTCCTACAACCTATGGACTATCTCTACAACATGCTTCCTAGAAAATGGTTTAAAAATTAACCACTTAGTTTACTTGATTTAGCAAGAAATAATGCCAACAAATGTGTAACTCCACCCTTTTGCACATTTAGTTTACATACAAGTGATTCAGACATTCTAATACTGTACATCATTAAAGTGCCAAGAGCCTATATTTACACCCCTGAGACAGGACTTTTCATTATTAGGATTTTAAATGTTAATGAACATTTAGAACTAGTAGCTATCGGGGGGGGGGGGCTTCAATAAAATGTATTCCCTGTGTGGAAGATTGTTGGTTTGATTCAGGACTTAGATGGAGGGCACAGAAATCCTAAATGAATTAATGACCTTGAAGATGAGTTTGACATTGCTGTTCAAACCATGATGTCTAGGAGTATCCCAGCCTCCAGGAAGTTCCTATTCACCTTGAATGCTTAGCTTTCTTGTGTAGCATCTGCTACTGCAACCTCATTCTAAAACTGTGCTTTTCAGAGAAAAGAAGAGGAAAAGAGGAGAAAGCTAATATGAATGTCCAAACAGATTTTTAAAAAATGTATCTTGTGATTCTTTTTTTTAAGAGAACAATGTTAGTATCCTAAATTCCTTGTAATCTGGGGCTTCTGAGTTGTCTGATGAGTTGCAGAATAATCTGGAACTGATAATACTATCAATCCACTTGCAGAGAGAATCTGGAGGCCAGCTGGGACATTCAAGCATTACAGAGCTTGCAGAAGCACAACTGATGTTCTTTGTGTGGCACAGAGTCACAGACTCCAGGTGACCTACGATGAAAGACACCACAGAGAACTAAATATATGAATTACCTTATTGGCTCAAAATAAGGTCCATCTAGGGCAACTTGCAAGCAAGGCACTATTGGAGCAGCCAGCCTTTCTGTTGTGATTGTCAGTAGCTGCACTGCAAGGATTGAGAAACTGTGGCCTGCAGGCTGCATGCAGTCCATGGATGTCACTTTTTGATTCCAAAGCCTCCCCAATGTCCCAACACCCCCCTCCCCATTTAAAACAGAATCACTGTAATTTGGGAGAATTTCTCCTCAAGACATGCAGAAAGCCTCTCTAAACATGTTAAAATACCACCATGCCATCCCCACAAGCACCTGAGAACCCCATACTATGCCCCCCAAACCCATATTTTTTCTTCACAGTCCCTCTCATAATTGTAACATTTCCCGGTCAAAATTTTGTGAAGGACTACAGAGGAAAATGAAAATATTGGGGGGGGGGGCTTGGAGGAATTGGCCCCTGTCCCCACACAGTCACCCACCATTCTATACTGTCTTTTCACCTAGAAGTGCATGTTGGAGTTTCCTCAAGCAGCCACCCCTGAGCAGTTGCTAGTTTGATTCCCTGGTATGATCCCCCTGTTTTTGACATTAACTGTGCAGTAACTGCATAGTTGCCAGCCCTGCATATGCCTGGCTTCCATAGACCTGAACTAAATATGATTGACTGTAGTTGTTGTTGTTGTGTGCCTTCGAAATGACTCAAACTTATGGTAAACCTTTCGTAAGGTTTTTTTTTGGGCAGGTTTTGTTCAGAGGAGATTTACCATTGCTTTCCTCTAAGGCTGAAAAAATGTGACTTGGCCAAGGTCATCCAGTGGGTTTCCATGTTTGAGCAAGTACTTCAGCATTGCTCCCATAAACTTAGTCCAGCACTCCAACTGATGTACTGCATCACCTTGATTACTGAATTTCAAACTGATAAATACGACCATGTCTTGTGACATGAATCATTTAAGTTCTGTGTTGTTGTTGTTGTTTTTTAAAGTACAAACAGTAGCAAGCACCTCAAAGTAGGAGGCAGTATCAGGAGTATCACTGTATAGCTGCATTGCATTGAAGCCAGAGAACCTGCTGGGGGGTGGCACCAGAATTCCTACACCAAGGTAAGAAGTATGAGTCTCTTTCCGTCCCTTGAATCAAAGAAGCTGCTTTCTCTTCTGATGTACCAAGATGCTCTATTGTGTTGCAAATAGCATCTCTGGACTCTCCATCTGCTTCAAATATGTTTACAAGTCCAACATCAATACCCAAGGATAGTGCAAAGCTCAAATATACTATTGGCTGAGAAACAGCTTTCCTACTTTTAAAGTATTTATGCTTTATGATAATTTCATTTCTGTGAATGTGAACGTGAGCTGTCTGTAATAGTTCCACCTAATTCTGAGAAAAGGAGTCATTTAGCAAGCTTGTTACTATAGGTTACTGACTGTTGCTGAAATTTGTTTTCTTCCCCTCATTTATTTTCTGACATGCTACAAGGTTAAAAGCTGATAAAACATTTCCTTTAGAGGCCTTGTGTGTGTCACAAAACAGTAGCTAAGTGTCTGAATTAGGTTTCTCTAATTTGCCAATGTTGTCATCTCTAGAGATATTGAAATGGAAAGCTGAGGATCAGAGCTTACAGTAATAGGCAATAAATACGGAAATAGTCTTATTAAAGTGGCATTCCTACAATTTGTTTCTATCAGTCACAGTGTGGATAAGTAAATCCATGTGCATATGTGCACAGCATGTAAGGATGTAGTGAATTGGGCCTAGATTTATCTGGCCCTTACGCTCCATTTTGTCTCTTTTGTCTACAGAACGCATGCACATGGACAGAGGCCTCCATTTAGTCATATAATTACATATGCCTCCATTTAGTCCTTGAATCCTACACCTGATATTAATAATCTCTATTCATAAAAAAGAAAGTATGTGTGCCCATCTCTGCCATAACTCAAAGAGTGTGATTTATTTATCATAAAAGTTCATCTGCCCTTCTGTATATATACACCAGCAAC
>NC_056523.1:29078055-29106285 GCF_019175285.1 Sceloporus undulatus | reverse complement strand
TTACAATATTTTCCAACCTAATTCTGAGGGAAATGAAAATTTTGGTGTGTTTTTTTTTTTTAAATTCATTATATTTCCTGGAAGTGTGTTGATTGGGACTTTATATTGTATTGTATTGGAAATGAAAAGGGGGGAAAGAAGACAAAACAACAACATCATCCTCATTCTTCAAGAAGGAATTGTGCAGATCTGTTCGAAGGAATAGTGCAGACCTATTTCAGAAGGCATTGAGTGAAGCCTATGCTGAAACAACACCCAAGCAGAGTCCCAAGTAGAGTAGACCCATTGAATCAGTTGTTGAAGTGACAACAACTGCATAAACACATAGCTAAATTTAGTTTGTTCAGTGTCTCTGCTAGTCAGGACTAACACTGGATTTAGGCCAAACTGCAGTTCACTGAAAGAAGGAATACTTTTTGACAGCCACCTCCACCAGCTGGTTAGAGTGGATTCTCCATCATTAGTTTAGGAAGCAGGTTGGAAACATGGATTGGAGCTGTGTTGGCTCAGACCAAAAAGACCAAAGACCTATCTAGTCCAGAAGTCTGTTCAATCAAGTGCTTGTATGAGGCTCAACGGCAATGACAGAAGCACACACCTGCTTTCAAATGTATTCGTTCTTCTACAAGGTGGAAATCATTCCTCTTGTTCTGAATTAACTCCATGATACATGTTGAGTCTCTCTTATCCAAAATGCTTGGGATCTGAAGTATTTTGGATTTTTAAAAAAAATTCAGAATACCTGTATTTGCATATAAGTACATAATGAGATATTTTGGAGATAGGACCCAAATCTAAACACAAAATCCATTAATGTTGCTCATGCACGTTATGCACATGCTGTTGTGTGTCTTCAGGTTGTTTCTGACTTATGGCAATCTTAAGGCAAACCTAACATGGGGTTTTCTTGCCCAAAGTTACTCAGTGGGTTTACATGGCTGGGATTTGAACCTTTGTCTGTTGTCCAGTGCTTAAACCACTACACCATGCTGGCTGGCTGCTTTATACACATAGCTTGAAGGTAATTGTATGCAATTTTAAAAATAATTTTGTGCCTGAAACAAAGTTTGTGTACACTGAACCATCTGAACCAATGGTTCTCGGTCACATATGGGGGGAAAAGTTGTGGTGGTTGGAATATTTTGGATTTCAGTACTCTGGGTAAAGTCAACTCAACCTGTACTGTCATGTAGCCCATGAGAATGGTTACAAGACAATAACTATATTTTCCCCTACAGTTGGTTGGATCACCTTGAAAGAAGAAGCTATTCTTTTTAACAATCACAAAGGAATTGCCAGCAAGACAGAGTAGACATCATTCCAAAAGATGCCTCCAAAATTGGAAGTGATTCCTTGCTTCATGTTGCTTGGAACTTCTTCCAAAATATCTGTATTTCTGCACTAGGTGAACCTTTGGGCTCAGTCAACACAACTTTTCTGCTACTCTTTTGCTTCTGTTTCATACAGAAAAGAAAATTAATCTATTAAGCCATAATGAGGTGGTTACATAAGCCATCCCTTTATTACCAATCTTTTGAGAGTATGATTAAAGTCCTTGTAGAATTACCATAGTTTCAAAGACCACCATAAAGCACAATAATCTATGGCTAGGGTGGGGGGCGGGAATCAGCATTTACTGCCATAGTAACAGAAGTGGCAGCATGGACTCCTTCTGTAGAGTGGTAATTACTCTTACAACTTTCAATGAGCTGAGTGCAAGCATCTCTGTCAGCTCCAAAGTAGATGCAGGATATTTGGAGCTTTTCACTTTGAATGTTAAATAGACAATAAGGAAAAATTGCCCTCTTGTGACCATCCCTGCTTGTAACATTAGGTATTAAAAACAGAGGAGTGTAACTCCTTTCAAGCTAAATAAGCTTGGATAAATGACACACACCCCAGGAAAAAATGCCTATCAGCCCTGAAAATATATCTGTGGAATGATTGGAAGCAGCAGGAGAATTAATGTAAGCCACAACATAACATAATGAATATGATACAAGGTTCTTTTTATTTGTGTGTTTCTATTTTTGGCATAAATAAATGATGTGGGTAGCATGCTCGAATGTCAAAATCCACATTTTGGAATGTGAATGTCAAAGCTTATAAAAATGATTACATAATTGTGATCAGTTTCAGGTCTAAAATGTCCTTCACGGAGGTACACATACAGATCCACAAGCCTGTTAACCGCAACTGAATTCGCTGCATTAGAAGGAGGGGATGATCAAGAGAATTCCCTGCATTAGAACTGAATTACAACTGAATTCCCTGCATTAGACGGAGGGGAGAAACAAGAGAAACTGGATAGTGGATAATAATCATTGGGCCAGTTACTCACCTTCCCAAAAGATACAAGAATTAGTTTACTGAGTTCTATAAATCCATCCTACACCTTCCAGTCCCTGGTTTATTCTGCTCAGGGTATGAAAGAAAATTAGGAACAAATGTCAAATGTGATCTGAATGCAAGAGAATTAAGCAAATAGTTTTGAAATGAAAAATGATCATGCTTCCTACTTTAATGCATTTTTATAATGAAAATACTAACAGAAAAGGTTGGTGCCTCATTTCTCAGAAGCCTTTATCTAGGAAACAAGTGAAGGAGAAAGTGCAAGGGGATGAGAGAAAGGAAATTGGTGGAAACATCAGGAACTAAAGAGGTCCTGAATTTTATTTTGTGTGGTATATAAAAGCCTATAGCAATGTTTTTCCTATGCACAGGGTACTTCCAGAAAAGGATTCTCTTGTGTGGTCACCTTGCCTCCTTCAGGGAATGTTCGGTCTGGATAGTGTCTTTGCAGCCCTTCTACAGTATATTATATCAGTGGAAAAACAAAACAGTAGATCATTGTACATTATTTTGTTCTGAAGACCTAGGAGTCCTCCACCTAGAAAAATTTCCTAGACCAAATTGCTGCTGGGCACCATTTTAGTTCTTGGATGAAAGACCACCAATCAATACCAGATGCTGTAGGCTATATGTCATAGGATGAAATTTCCAAAACCACCTCTGAGTATTCCTCCTGTAAGGAGGAATTATTGGGGTCACCATAAGTCAATAGGTGACTTGAAGGCACATATACACACAGTGTTGTGTTGATAAAGACATCAAGTTAAACCCTTAGTACTAAAACTGCCTCTACATGAAACACTTCTGTCAGATCTCTGTCCAGGTTCTTGTGAGTCAATACAGTGCAATGAATGGAATAGTGGGCAGTTGTCAAAATACCCTTCCCAAATTCACTACTCCCTTTTGCTAGCAAAGATGTAGATATGAAATGTTTTTTTAATTTGGTGGGGGGACACATTTTTGCAAAAACCTTTAAGGAGGTGGCTGAGCAGTTATTGTTACTGATGTTGTGTGCCTTCAGGTAATTTCTGATTCATGGCAACCCTAAGGAAAACCTATCATGAGGTTTTCATGACAAGTTTTCTTCAGAGGGGGTTTGCATTTGCCTTCCTGGGAGGTTGAAAAAGTATGACTTGCATAGGGCTACCCAGTGGGCTTCCATGGCTAAGCAGGAATTCAAATCGTGGTCTCCACCACACCATCATGCTTCCTCTTGTGGCTGAGCAATAGCTCCTTTTAAAATGATAACATTTTTCCATGTAGCATGAGGGAACACTACTTGACAGTATTAGACTCATACTTCTTTTTCTTCAGCCCTACCTCCAAAAGGGGGACCAATTTGGGGTCCCCTCTTATGTTAACTTTGTGGCATGGGTGCAACTAAAGAATGTGCCCACAATATTTTTTATTTTTATTTTTTGTGATCCTGAAATGCAGAGAACATTCATATCCCCAAAAGTTATAAAATGGTTTCATTCCGCATTCTGGAGCTTTTGATGTGCCCTTTGTGAAAGGAGCTGCACAGATGTGAGAAGTGGCCTGTAGAAACAAAGAAGATATTCAGTGCAGTTTTAACTACTATTACATTTCTATATTTGCAGAGTTTATAATGATTCTTCCATCTCAGTCAGCTCCTTTAATCCTTTTTAAACTCGATTCTGCTGGTGGCCTTCTATTTATTTTTATTAAAACCAGCAGTTGCATACGTCTGCAATCATTTGTCATGAGCCTAATCCTTAATCCTCATCACATGCACTTTGTGTTCTCACAATCAGCATTTTAAAAAATTTATAATCATCAGCAAGTTGTTATGCAACTGTCTATAATATTATTTGTCAATAAATCTCATGAGATCATTAATAAATATCCTTGATCTGTTACGACTGTTCAACCATCACTGATGGGGGACTGAACAATAACAAGGGAATAAAATAATATTAGGTATTTAGAAGATGCTGTGTGGTTGTTGTTTTTTAAGAACTGAGGTTGGTGCAAATCAGCCATTGCAGTTGGATGTGCTCACCCACTCATTCTGATCAGGCAACTAATTGAAAGTTCATGTGCAGCATGAAAATGACCTTACAACATGAAAAAAAAACAACAACCTCAAATGTACAAGAATATGTACAAGAACACATTATATGTTGGGGTGTGAGTATTAAAGAAAAAATGACAGCAGAGGTTTGAGGAAATTTAACAAAACTTTACTTAACAGAAGTTTCAAAAAAATGAAGCAAAACAATATGAATAGCACAGTACAATATCCAGATACAGCAGCATGCATACATTACCATGAGGGCAGCATGGAGAGCAGGATACAATCAAAGCTCCCAAGACCCAGTAGATCCACAAGGCAATTATACCTTTCTAATTAGTTAATACAATCACCTGGTTTACTTGGCTTATTACCATGGTCTACACCTGCCTACTCACTAGATTCTCATCCAGTCACAACTTATTACCTGGACATTATAGTTGTCTCACTCTTTATATCGGTGTAAAATAAAGGCAGCTTTGGGCAGATTTACTGCCTTGCTTTAAATATATTTAAAGAAGACTGTTCTGCACTACCAGTAATGTGAGACTAGGCAGATATGCCTGCCTTGATGTAGCAGGAAAGGCCATATCCCTTAAGACACAGCAATCTTGGAACATGCTGGGAATAAAGTCACTGTATTTTGTGCAGCTGATCCTTGTTTTTCTCCTTGCATTGTGTTATAGCTGTTTTTAACTCTCTTGTTACATCAGAGGAAACAATAACACATAAAAAAGCAGGTGCTGGTTCTGATAAATACACAAAATGTGTGCTTAAGAAGTCCAAAATGTAGATGCTGACTCAGGCCTTTGTCTTAAGCACTTTGCTAGTGCAGGGGCCTTCCACATTTGCTTGGGTTGGGGCAAAGGGCCCCCATGAAAGTGGGAAAACTGCAAATAAAAAAAAAAAATATTATTTTACCTGAGGAAACACCTCTCTAAGAATCTCTATGTCCAGCAGTGCAACTCTATAGTCAGCATCAGCCAAAACCTGACCATAGACTCTCTCTGGAGGACCTACAAATAGTTAGAGAAGTGTTTTATCTAGGAATTTCTAGATCTTCCAGCATGACTTTATGGTCAACTTCAAGCAGAGTCACACAGGAGGACCTAGAGATTCCTAAAGAGAATATATCAATTAAATCCACAAATAATCAGACCCACAGAAGTCAAAGCTGCAGATGTGGAAGGCTGGCTGTAGAATGACACATGGGCCAACTCAACTTGTTAAGAGAAGCAGCTTTCAGTACTGCAGTTTATGTTACACATTTGACAATTTTGGTCAAGTTGATGTTGTAGGGTTTTAAAAGCCACAGCTTAAGAGAAAAGTTAGGTAACTCACACTCATATTTGTATACTTCCCAAAATAATGGAAATTAATATGTTCACCATGGAAGCAATAAATATACCCCACATTTATATGGTGTTTTCACTAGGAATTGAGACACTTCACAAATTTTCTGATCCTCCATTAGAAAGGGAATCTAAACATGGGGGGAAACACCATTGAAAATATTGTCAACCACCATGATATTTTTCATCTATAGGTGAGAATATTTCTTTTCTGTTATTTACAAAATGTTTTGGCATTTTTTTTTTTTTTGTGCAGTCCCATTGTATTTTATGTACAATGTACATATGGAGACCTTTTGCTCAAAAAAACCTTTTTCTTTCAACACAAAATTCAATATAACACAGCTCTGCAAAAATTCGCATAATTCTGTCCAGAGATGTGAGAAGACTTTTTGGAGAAATAAACATGTGGCTTGTACTTTCTTTATATAATCCATTCAATATATACATTTTCTGCTCTCTTCTTACATGTAAGGAATCAAACATCTTACACAACACTATTTCATAGTCTTTTGTGGAGGAATTCTATACATCTCAAACAGGCTTTCACAGAGAAAACCATACATGTCCACAACCATCTCTATACATTCATATACATACCAAAACAGAACCATCGGTTACACATTTCTATAACAGGTAACATCCTGTCACCAGCATTATCATGTATGGTACTTATCTTAGGAGCAGAATAGTAGAAAGCTGCTAGTCAGGTGGAAGCAATTAAAAATCCCTCAAATAAGATGATGGTGTGAAGGAACTACATCCATTTCAGATGATGCCCCTCTCTTCATTTGAGAGATTTTCAGGTCCATTGCCAGTGGACCTGCACTCCCTCAGATAAGAGATGGGGTGTAAGAACCATGCCTGTTTCACAACACATTGAGTGTTTGCCTTCTTATGTGTGTTCTTTATGCCAGCTTATGGTACCAAGCATATAAATACTCCCTTTTAATTTACAGTAATTAATATTTGTAATGTGTCTCCTGCAACTCTAGGGCAAACAGTGAGCTTTCCACCCTCTGCTCTGTGCAAGTCTTACACTATCAGAGCTGATTTAAATTACACACTTTTGCCAGGTATTGAAAACAACCAGCAGATACTGGCACAGTGAGCTCTATAAGATGAGTGGGAGGTTCATGTTCATTTCACTCTGTGTGTGTGTGTGTGAGATGAATGTATATTGCAGAAAGCAAGTGTCAAGTTTCTGCTTCCCACAGTATCGCAATAGTGTATGTGCAAACAAATTTGCATCCACCTCATACATTATAGTACACCAAATAGCTACATGCTGAAATCTTTTAAGTATATGTGCTACATTCTAAAAGTATAATGTGACACAGCCCTTAGGCTGCTATACTGGAATCGCTGACTCAAGAGTAAACCCCATTCAATGTAAATAGATATACCTCTGAGTAAACATGGATTAGATTGTGGTGTATGGATAGTGGGAAAAGAATGACAAAAGGTCTGCTAAGGCCGTCATTCCCTGAATCCATTTCTCCAGTTAAAAATGCAAAATCAGGAACAGATTACAAATAAACAGAGAACAGTTTGTGTGCCTGGTCCAACGTTCTGTTACCAAGAATGAAACCTTCCACTTATCTGAAGAAGTTAAGCATCATTCCTGGTGGTCTATCCCAAGGTTCTAATATACAGGCATTTTCTGGACATGGCAGTACTATCTAAAATTGGAGAGAAAAAGACAAACCGCAAGATCCTTTGAGCTTTCATTGGATACAAACAAAGAAACCAACATACCTATCCCTATTGGTGGACTGAAAGATTTGGCAATAGATGTACATCCTGATTTGGAGTCAACTGAAATTGAGGAGACATTTGGATCTGGTTATGTTTTTAGATGCTTAGGTAGTGGTGCTTGTCAGGGATGATGGGAGTTGTAGCTCTTCACCTCTGGCTCTAACTCACCACCTTGTTATGCACCGGCGCTGACCAGTTTTGGCCAGTGGTTAAAGCTTTGCTCTAAAGCAGCAGAGTTTCAGAGAATAGGCTGAAGACCCTGACAAACTCTCCAAGCCTTCTCACTCTTGCTCCACAGAAGTCTTCCCACTTCTCCAGGATCCAGCTGGCTCTTGTATCTTCACTCAAGACACCAGACAACTCAATAGTCTTATATAAAAGATCTACTTTATTCTACTATATACAATACTCCACAACTATCCAACAACTACCCACTCTACTCCAAACTACTCCACAAAATACATTGGGAATCATATCAATTATTATAGCCATAGTAAAACACCACCCACTCTGTCAGTTTCCACCCAGTGGGCGTGTACATCCATTTTGATTGGTTCTCATAGTTCAACCCATAATTAATGATTTCATCATTTCACCTTGTCCACTTAACAATTCTCAGGTGCTTTCAATTAAACACTCTATGCATTTCTGTCCTTGGCATTTAGGACTTGCTAATTACATTAGTTTTTACACCTGTGTGGCTTCTTAATTGCTTTTGCTTAGTCATAGTGACTCTCACATACATGTTTTATTTCCATCACTGTATATCCTATGTTGCATTTTCCTTAACAGTGCTAACTAGAAGTGCCTTTTTTAAGCTTCAGTTCAGTATGTCAGTTGCTCCTTTTTTGTAGAAAAGTCAGAGCAAGTTACAGTCTTCTAACAGGCTAGGGGACCTTTTGCCCTCCAGATGTTAATGAACTGCTGTTCCCAGCATAGCTGACCATTGGCCAGACTGGGCAGGGCTTATTGGCTCTTGAGTTCAACAACAGGTTCCTAGCCCTGTTGTATAACATTTGTTGTCTATTAAGGGAAGAGCTTCTATCTCATGATTTTTTAAAAGCATTTTCTTCATGCATCTTTTAACAATTTATAAGCAGGACAGGTGGAGGCCAAAAAGATTCAGTTTAAAAAGCTGATGTACATAATTTTTTGATTGATTTACTAAAGTAGCCAGTGTTACTCAGAGTGGTGATCCATGGACAGATCCAGATCTGTGAGTGATTGCTTGCTTGCTGTTGTTAACTGCCCTCATGTCCATCCAGACTCACAGCAACCCCATGGATGAGACATCTCCAAGACCCTGTGTAGGCTCTGATCAGGTTCTCCAGGCCAAGACCCATGGTCCCTTTGACTGAGTCCAATAATCCGACATGTAGTCTCCCTCTCTTTCTACTGCCTTCAGCCTTTCCTAGCATTATTTTCTTGTCCCATGATTCATGCCTTCTCATGACTAGACCAAAGTATGACAGCCTCAGTTTTGTTATCCTGGCTTCCAGAGAGAGTTTGAGCCTGACCTGTTCTGAGATCTATTTGTTTGTCTTCTTGGCTATCCACTGTATCCTCAGCACCCTTCTCTAGCACTACCTCTCAAATGAGTTAATTTTCTTTCTATCAGTTTTCTTCACTGTCCAGCGCTCACAAACATATATGGTGATGGGGAATATGATGGTTTGGGCAATCCTTACTTTTATGTTCAGAGTTATATCTTTATACTTTAGGATCTTTTCTAGTTCTTTCATAGTTGTCGTTCCCAACTCTAGTCTTCTTCTAATTTCTTGTCTGCAGTCTCTGTTCTGATCAATGTTTGATGCAAGATATAGGAACTTTTTGACTACTTCAGTTTTCTTATTATCTATGATGAATTCTTGTAGATTTTCCATGGTCATTATTTTTGTTTTCTTAATTTTCAACATTAAGCCTACTTTGGAACTTTTGACCTTTATCTTTTTCAGTAATTGTTCCAGATATTTGTTGGTTTCTGCTAGTAGTACTGTATCATCTGCATATCTTAGATTGTTAATGTTTCTTCCTCTGATTTTCATTTGTCCTGCCTCTGAGTCTCAGCCCATCCTTCATATAATATTTTCTGCATACAGGTTGATTGAATAAATAGGGTGATAGTATGCAGCCTTGCCTGGCCCCTTTGCCAGCTGGGAACCTTCTATTTCTCCATATTCAGTTCTGATGGA
This sequence comes from Sceloporus undulatus, assembly GCF_019175285.1. Classification (NCBI taxonomy): domain Eukaryota; kingdom Metazoa; phylum Chordata; class Lepidosauria; order Squamata; family Phrynosomatidae; genus Sceloporus; species Sceloporus undulatus. The sequence goes on along the minus strand of NC_056523.1, from coordinate 29,096,596 downwards.
AGCATCTTGTTCTGAATACAGGTTATACACCAGGACCATTAAATGTAGCAGTACTCCCATTTCATTGAGAACATTTCATAGCTTTTCACAGTCAAAGGCTTTGCTGTATTCAGTAAAGCACATGCATATTTTCTTTTGGAATTCCCTAGTGTGCTCCATTATCCACCATATAATAATAATAATAATAATAATAATAATAATAATAATAATATTTTTTATTTATATCCCGCCTTTCCAATTGCATGATCAAGGCGGCTTACAAGACAAGGAACAATAAAATACAGGTAAAGCATCACAATATAAAAAGTTTAAAAACATCAATCTATACAAATCACAATTCACTAGGGGCAAGAAAAAGACAATATATTGTACTAATCCGGGGTCGAAAAACAGAGAACAAGGAGCAGAGAAAAAGCATTATTACCTAAGATGAAAAAGCCAACTGGAATACATGCGTTTTTAATTGTTTCTTAAAAGAAACTAAAGATGCAGAGGAACGGAGCTCTGCAGGGAGCTTATTCCACAATGAGGGGGGCGGCGATAGTGAAAGCCCTCTGTGAGGTCCTCACCAAATGGGATTTGGGGACCTCTAACAAATTGGTCCCAGATGTTCTGAGTGTGCGGGGCGGATTATATGGGGAGAGACGGTCCTCCAAGTACCCTGGGCCCAAGCCATTTAGGGCTTTATAGGTCAAAACCAACACCTTGTATTGAGCTAGGAAGCGAATGGGTAGCCAGTGGAGATCTTTTAAAATAGGTGTTATGTGGTCTGTCCTGGAACTACCAGCGACCAGTCTGGCTGCCATATTCTGCACCAATTGAAGCTTCCGGGTTTGGTACAAGGGTTGCCCCATTTAGAGTGCATTGCAGAAGTCCAATCGAGAGGTTACCAAAGCATGTACAACAGTTTCAAGGTCCCGACGGCCCAGGTAGGGGCGCAGCTGGCGTATCAGCCGAAGCTGATAACAAGCACTCCTGACCGTCGCGTCCACCTGGGATGTCAGATGAAGCGACGAATCAAGGAGTACTCCCAAGCTGCGCACCGAGTCCCTCAAGGGGAGCGTGACCCCATTCAGGACAGGCAGACAAATCTCACCACCCGGAACCGAGGGACCTATCACCAGTACTTCCGTTTTCCCTGGATTCACACTGAGTTTGTTCTCCCTCATCCAGCCCATTACCGACGCCAAGCAGGCATCTAGAGGAGAGATGCCATCCTTAGTTACTGCGTCAGTCGGAGACACAGAGAAAATTATTTGGGTGTCATCAGCATACTGATAACACCGCACCCCGTGTCTCCGGATGATCTCTCCCAGCGGTTTCATGTAGATGTTAAAAAGCATAGGGGATAAAATCACTCCCTGAGGGACACCAGATGTAAGTGCCCTCTTATCGGAGCGACAGTCCCCCAGCTCCACCATCTGGAATCTACCCGAGAAGTAGGACCGGAACGACTGCAAAGCAGTGCCCCCGATACCCAACTCCCCCAGGCGTTCCAGAAGGATACCATGGTCGATGGTATCGAAAGCCGCCGAGATGTCCAAGAGCACTAACAGGGACACGCTTCCCCTGTCCATGCTCAGACGGAGGTCATCAACTAAGGCGACCATGGCAGTCTCAACTCCATAGCCCACCCGGAAGCCAGTTTGAAATGGGTCCAGAAAATCGGTGTCATCCAAGATCGATTGAAGCTGGAAGGCGACTGCTCTCTCGATCACCTTCCCCAAAAAAGGTAGCAGCGAGATGGGCCGATAGTTGTTATGAATCAGGGGGTCTAAGGAGGGTTTCTTAAGCAAGGGTTTAACCACTGCCACTTTCAATTTAGATGGAAACTGACCCTCTCTTAGAGATGTATTAATGATGCGGTGCACCATATGTTTGCACTGTGATCCGTAGTACCTCTTCCTTTCCTGAACCCAGTTTGCATCTCTGCGGTTTCTCACTCCATATATGGTAGTAGTCTTTGCTGCAGAATTTGAGCTTGATTTTGCTTGCATGGGAATAGAACACAATGGTCCTGCAGTTACTGTAATCTTTTGTGTATCCTTTTTTGATGATAGTTAGTTCATGACATTTCCAGGAAAGGGAAGAACACAAATATGATGCCAGTGGTCTCAAATATGATGCCACTCAAATATGATGCCAGATACCTTAAAAAAAACACAGCTATAAACCATCAAGTAACAAAAGTGTGTCTATGTGAGAGAAAGTGAATCTAATCATGAGGCTTTGCTGCTATAATATGCATTATTTTCAAATTAAAGCAGAATAATTTTAGTTGTTAATTCAATTTAAAGGAATTAGCTCTTCCATTAAAAGAGATAAATCTGATATGGCATAATGAAGGCTTCTCCAACACTAGTTGATCAATAGCTTCTGTGAAAAGTAGCCAAGTTCTGCTGAACAGATGGCTATCACTAAAGTATGGTCAATTAAACTCATTAGGAGGCTTTCACTTAATCATGGGGTGAATTTTTTAATCCCTTTATTCAGTAGTTAGACATATGTTCATGTGTAGGTTTTCCTGTAGCTCCTGTTGAGATACTGTTTTTAGTTCAAATAGAGTGTTAGCTTGATGATAAATAAAACTTTGATAGTAACGGGTATACAGTGATGGTAAAGAAGAAAAATGTATATACCGGATACATTTTAATTAATCATATGAGTGCTATTTAGACATTCTACCTTTATTATGTAAAGTTAAGAACAGAAAGTACTGGCTGTGTTTTTTTGCCACATCTCTCATTCTCACCTTCCTCATGGGTTAGGGGAAGACATCTAAAATGGTGAATGTGTGTAGCCGCCCAGGCTGGAACAATAATTGCATGATCCTTCTTTTCCCTTTATATGGAGATTATCACATTACCTTTGCTGCTGACATAGATGTGGGATGTAACTTTCTTAAAGTAGATCTTTTCACATTTGCTCTGTTACAAGGCAGCAGGCAGCCCATAGGCAACCTGGGCTTCTCTCACAGCTTTTCAAGAATGAGATTTTTCTGTTCTTGAAAAGATGTGGAAGAAGCCCAGAGAAGCCTGGGTTGTAAACAGGCTGCTTGCTGCCCAGCAACAGAACAATGTGGGAAGATCCACTTGGGTCTATCCCAGAAGCAGAGGTAATGCAATAAACCCCTATGTTGGCAGTGCAGAAAGCAGAATGTCTGAATAAGGCTATAGTCTTAATATACAAGTGTTCTTGGGCAATGCTGATTTTCTTTCAGTTGAACTTTGAACCTGAGGACTGTTACTATTCTTATTTGGGTTCTAGTTGAAATATGTATTAGAAGAATCCAAAGAGTCAAAACATAACCACAGTAGTATTTCTAAGAGGCATTACAAACCACCGCTTTGCAGCGGTCTCCCGGTGCTGCTCTTTGCTCTGCGAGGGAGTCGCAGCATACAAATCGCGCAACTCCCTCATGGAGCAAAAAAGAAGCTCCAAAATGGAGCTTCTTCCTGCGGCACTGTTATGACGTCGCGAGGCGCCCATGGCGCCTCGCGACGTCATAACCGCTGCAACCCATTTGGACGCTATGCGTCGAAGATGTAAACATCCGTGTGGAACGGCCGCCGCCATTTGTCACAGACTGAGTCCGTGATAGGGAAGGGGGCGTCTAGAAGAGATGCCCCTTTTTTAAAATGGGACGTCCTGAGGACGTCCGAAATGGCGGTCTAGAACCCGCCCATGTTTGTCAGTGGATTTGATACCATTGAGTGGCTTACAGTACCATTGGATGTTGTTGACACCTTGATTTTGTTGAAGCATTAGGTGGTTTTTAGAGCTCCTGAAAGTCAGTCTTCAATAATTTGATCCCTCCAAATTGTTTTGTTGTAGCATCTCCAAATTTCTAAATGTGAAACCATCTGTGCTCATACATAATATCCTAATATCTTAAATTCAAGGCTTTTTTTTTGGGGGGGGGGGGGGTTAACCACAGTCTCCCTAGTGAAATCAGTGAAAAAATTTTTTTATGTTTTCCATTTGCAAGGAGAAACCAATAGACAGCTGTCTACAGGGCTGTAATCCACAAACAGAATATTTTAAATCTGAATTCTAGCTCTTTTAATACTTTATACATAATAAATGTATGTTGGTGCTAGGTTTTTCAATTGCTCTCATAGTGATAGTTTGAAATGCCAAGATCATTCATGATACTTTTGCTATAAGACAGTACATGTGTATGTGTGTGTTATATAGAGTCTGTTGTTCAAGGAACTTGGCCATTGATTAGAAGAATTAAATAGATCTACTCATCTTTGTGAATGCATGTACTATTTTAAGATGAAATTGTGATTTTGAATATAAGTCAGAGTGGCAATTTTACCAGTAATGACAGCAGTGAATAACAGTGCACAGTACCTCCTCCTCCTGGGTTATGTATACTCCTTATAGGAGTGCAAGAAATATTCATTTTCAATATATCTGTAATACAGCTTTTAAATTTGCTCTGAATGAATTTCTTCATCGTTGGTCTGGTAATAATTCACAGACGAGAGACAAGGTAAATTTCTTTTCAATGATCACTCTATCACAAGTCTTAAATGGCAGGTTTTACTAACATTCAAAGTGCAATTGGTTGCCAAACCTGGCAACGGGAAAACATCTCTCCTCCCTCCCGCCTCCTTTGGCACAATTGTTTTGTGAGGATTCTGCCTTTCTCTGCAAGCAGTTTGGCTCATAGTGTAAATCATCCCAACCTACATGTAAATTTTTACAGTTTATTTGTTCTCTGATACTGTGATCTTAAATTATACTGCTTTTCCTGTGGTAGCAGAGATATTGATAGTTTACTAAATAAAAGGAGCTGGAAACTTGGGGACCTTTAGATATTGCTACACTTCAGGTACCATCAGACACAACCAGCATGGCCAATTGTCAGGAATGATGGAAGATAAAGCATATGCTAGGCCACATGTACTCTACCACAAGAGAGGATTAACTTTTTGTTTCATACCTTCCCAGCCCAAATTCATGAAATCCTGATGGAGTAAGGAGAGGTTGTATTTCCCCCCCCCCCCAATAGATTATCCAAGTCTTTAATAACTGTTTAGCAGGGAAAAATTCTGCAGATAGTGTTTGTTTTTTTTAATATGAGGATGACTTAATGGGAGAATCTGTGCTAAATTTTTGGCTTGCTAAGTCTGGAGTATTCTGGACCTGGAGCTGCCCCATCACCCCCTTGTTACATTGGACGCTCTGCTGTAATGCCAGGAGGCCTTTTGCATGTGCCCCCTGCTGTGCTGCCCATCGCCACTGGTGCAAGTCGCTCACACTGAATTTAGAAAGAGGTTCCCAGAGGCTATCATATGGCTGAGTGCCTTGTTCTGACCTCTTCACAAGCAACCTGGGCACACATATTGTAAACAGACTCCTGGCATCACAATTTCATGAAGATCAGATCAAATGGTATGTTTTTAAAAAATGTTTTAAGGGGGGTACACAATGGGTTCAGTGCTGAACTGTCTGGACATTGCCTGGACATTTGCACCTGATCTAAGGATTGGGCCTGAGTCATCCAGACTCATCACCACGGGAATGCAGGGAGTGTGTTTTATTTGGCCCATGTGGACAGGGCCTAAGTGCTTCTTCCCTAGGGTCCTAATGCAAGAACTCCCTGTAGCAGAAGGTTTGTTCCTTTGAAATTATTCAGTGCCCAAATTTCTGTAGTTTCCTTTATTTTAAAATGTATTTTTCTTATAGGGAGTCAGTACAGTTAACTGCATTCCATTGCCCTGGTTCTGCCTCCTCTTACCATTCCAGAGTCCTTAGAATACCTCTTATGCTCTTCCAAAGGGTCCCGGGAAGAACAGGTGTGGGGGGCATAGGGGACTGCAGCGAGAACTCAATTGGGTCAATATCACACTACCCTATTACAGTGCTATTATTCCACTTTACCTGCTATGGCTGCCTCCTATTCCTGGGGTTTGTATTAGTAAGACCTAAGCTCTCTGGCTGAAAATCTAAATGCTCCTGCCCTAAACTGCAAAATCCCCAGGTTCCACAGGAGGCAGCCATAGTAGTTAAACTGAATAAAGCGCTAAACTAGTTCTAACAGGGTTGGAAAGCAAGGAAATTCTGTATCTATCCACAGTGTACATTCATCTCTAAAGCACCCAGTAATGGGGCAGAATAAATAATACAGAATTATATAGGGATCTCTCACTGATGGAGGGAAAATTACAGAGCGCACTACATAAGTGGCAGCTTTTAAACCTTAAAGTGCTTTGCTTAATTAGTAACTCACCCACAATCTGTGTAGTTTCCCTGCCATTGCAAATGTTATGTTCTTTTACACAGTAATGTCAGCAAGAAAAACAGCAATTTGCTTGGAGGCTGCACTGCAGTTTGCAAGAGAAATGATGAGATTGGGAGGAACAGAATATGATATAAAGCAGCCTAGTCACATCTGGTACAAGTTTGGCTGATCAGCACTCGGGAGTTGGGAGGTGGCCAGGAAAGCAGCAGTCTTGGTACATTTCAAGCATCGCAGCCAATTTAATTGGAAAGTTATGCTTCACTCGTTGGAGGTACAGCCAAGTAATCCATAAACCAGAGCATCTGCTCCCCCCCATCCCAGCCTACCTTAGACCAATATTTGGATTGTTTTCCAGAATTTTAAGAGTTTGGCTTCTAATTCTCCCTCCTTTTGCTGTAGATGTCCATTAATAGGGTTAATTTTGTTTAACGGAATATGGGCACAGAAGGTCTTTATTTAAAATAAACATTCACATTTTATATTTATCCATCATTTGCAAGAGTCATCAAAAAATCACAGTAAAACCTCAAGAGCCAATTACACGTTGCATTAGTCTTGCCTAAATAAAAACTGCTTCCTCTTAGCTAAAACCTGGAATGACTTTCATGATTTCTTTCTAATCAAATCGAAAGCATTATTTGCTGCTGACTGTCATCTAACATGATTCTGCCACTTCAGATAATAGTTAATGCTCCCCCCACGTGCCGCACTGTGAGGAACTGTCTACACGGCCAGCCTCGCCTGCAACAACACTGTTAATGCGATTCTAACAGAACCAAGGTGAAACAGCCAAACTGACCACACATTTCCTCTGGTGATGCTCCCTTTTCTCCACTGTTATTGCCTTCCCTCATGTACCACCATCATCATAAGCTGTTATTATTGCCTCTAATCTAGACCACTTGCACTCGACTGGATGCTTTGGCATCCCTTCCCTCTTTTCTTTAAAGCTTGACAGACAATGTTGATTCTGGTTACAAGTGCCTACTTCACCCTTCCCATCCTGGGGACAATACATAGTATACAATCTGGTACTCATTCAACACAATACATGCCATGTAATAGTAAATGCCATGTAGTACAAGGAAAAGTGTTCCTGGGAAGGATATCACATTTCACCATTTAGAAACATTGGTCAGCAACAAGAGTGGGAAATCCAATCTGAATCTAATAAAAAGCTGCATGTCCCAGTATTTTTCCAATAACATTGGTCTGGCTGACAAAATATCAATGGAGATAAATTCAGTTAGGTAGAATAAGAAGACTCAGCAATATATCCTGGAAAACATGACAGAATGGCTGCATATTAAAACAAATGCTAGTCCTTAATCTGAAACGTGAGAAAATGGTCTATAATAAAACAATTCAAAATAAGCAATGTTTGTTAAACTTTAAAAATAATTTAACACTTAATTTTTAGATTTTCAGTTTTTTAATTTCTAGAATTGCCTCTGATTTAATATTTACAGAATATTAAATATTTAATTTACCTGGGTCTATTTGTTCTGACTTCTCTTCTTGGTGTCCTAGATATTAGAGCATAAAATCTGCGTTTAAAAAAATTAATACGGTTACATTACAACAATCCTTCCTCGTCACTTAGTTGGTTATTGTTTATATTATTATTATTAAACCTTTATTTATGAAGCGCTGTAAATTTACACGCGCTGTACATGCAATCTTTTTAGTTAGACGGTCCCTGCCCTCAGGCTTACAATCTAAAGAAGACGACAGAAGGAGAAGGGAGTGGTGGGAGGGAAAGGGTAAGAGGTCCAGCAGTTTCCTCTCAACCTCGAGGTCTGGACCAAGGCAGATGGACTGGAGGGAGGGCAGGCTTCATAATGGATGGTTAATCATTATCCAGAGAAAATACATAATCACAAGAGGATAATACATATACAACATCAGATAGTAAACGACAATTATGCGATGCCTGGGGAAAGCTTCTTGAATAGGATGGTTTTCAGCTCCGTTTTGAAGCTGGTTAAAGAAGTGATGGCTCTTGTTGTGGAGGAAGAGGTTCCAGAGTGAGGGGCAGCAAGTGAAAGGGGCGAATCCGGGATGGGGCAGAGGAAATCCTGGGCGTGAGACAGGAACCCTTGACTACCAGAACGAGGGCCCTGGTGGGAAGGTGAAGAGAAAGAAGGTCTGATAAGTAAGGAGGGGCCAGTCCCTGGAGGCTTGAATGTCGCAGCAGGACTATACTGATGCGGAAGGGAGGGAGCCAGTGAGGGATGCCAGATCTAATTTAAGTAGCCCTGGGTGGCACGTGGTTAAATGCTGTATGCAGCCACTCACTCACAAACCACAAGGTTGTGAGGCATACCAGCCAGGGGCTCAGGGTCGACTCGCCTGGCATCCTTCCGAAGTCGCTAAAATGATTACCCAGCTAGTTGGGGCAATTAGCTTATACATTGTAAACTGTTTAGGGAGTGCTTAAGTGCACGGTACGCCATAATAAAATATACAGTGCACTTAAGCACTCCGTTCCGGATCCCGCTGTGTAAGGCGAATTCCGCCTATGCTCGAGCCCCATTGGAAACAATGGGGCTCGTGTGTGGTGGCGCGGTGGCACGGCGCGCACGGGGCACAAGGGGCGCGCACGCCATTCAATTGAATGGGACGCACCGCCCCTTCCGCCCCGCGCGCGCGCCGCGGCTTAAACACGTACGCTCAAGCCGCGTATGGCGCGCCCGCGTATGGCGTGGGCCACTGTACTTTTTATGCTGATTAGTTCTGTTTCTCTGAAAAACTAAAATAAGTTCATTGAATATTTTAAAAATACAACATGCTGCTACCTGTGGTAACAAACACTCTCCTGACACTACATTTTCCCGGAGCCATGCAATTGCATACAGCAGCATGTTGTATTTTTAAAATATTTTCAAATGAACTTATTTTAGTTATTTCAGAGAACAGAAATATATCACAAGCCAGCATGCATGTCAGCATCCAATATTTAATGAAGGCAACCTCCATAACTCTTAAAAGTAACTAAATTTGGAGTTAGAACAAAAAAAGTAGCACAATCCAAGATCAAGAGCAATACTAATGGATTAGTTATTCCGTAGTTCTTGAGTAAAGAACTAATTGCAAGTAGTAATTGCTCTCTTTTGCCTGCAGCAAGACCTCCGTTTCCAATAGGCCTTCCATTTTAATAGGTTAGATAGAAGGATATAAAATGGGCTGTGTATGGTAATTGCATTTTATGCGCCTTAAGTGTTTAAATTAATGTCTTAAATAATATGAGGATTCATAGTTGGGTTGGGATGAAGAAGCTCAGATCTGGTAATTTATTTCTATTTACCATCCCTATGTATTCCAAACTGCAACAATAGTGTAAGAAAGACATAAAAGACCCCAATTTGGACTTACGGCAGCAGCTATGAGACTTAGGAGGCCATTCTTTTCTCTATTGGAATGTAGTAGTATTGTGCAAGTGGAAGCCCAGTCAAAACAATTTGAATGATGAAGAATGTTGTTTATTGACTTGTCCCAGGACCATGGTAAATAACTCAAAAAAATTCAGGAAAATAAGTCATCCGGAAAAGATTGCAACCAATAATTGCCTCCAAGCTACGAAATAGATTCATTTTCGTTCAATTAAATCTGCCAACAAATATGGAAAACAAAACAATGACCTACATATGGGAAACGCTCAATGTAACCCCGGTTCTGCAAGAGGGAGACGCTAGGAATGCTCAGTTACAAGACCATTACATTAATTTACAATGCAACAAAGTCAAGGTCAAAATTAACAACAAAAGACTCTACTATAGATGAGCCCGGGGCACCACTGGGTGGTGAGGCTGGAGGCAACAGTCCACCAACATCTACCTTTGGCAGAAACAGGCTGTGGTGTTCATCGCATCCCTAAATGCTGAAGAGATGGTGTGAATGGCGCAGTGGGAGAGAAAGAAGGCCCCAGGTTTTTTTTTTAAAAAAGAATTTTAAATTTTTAAATTATTTTATTTTCTTTAAAAACATCAAACCGGTACCACATGTCACTTTAACACATGAAGCTATGTATGTGTGAATACATGTAGACTGAGCATAGATACTTTAATTTAAAGGTATTTTAATTTTAGTAATTGTTTGGAACAAAACTAGTACCATAATTCAGTGATATATGGGAATTGTGATTCAGGAATACTAAGACAATTTTTTTTAGTAAAGTCCAAAACTGCTGCAGAAATACCACTTTAGCGTGCCCTGCCTCAATGCATCATGGGAAATAATTGGACCGGTAGTTTGTGGACTTAGCCTCTCTGTCAGAGAGCTGTCGGTTACCACAATAAACTACAATACCCAGGATTCCTAGCACGAACCGGGCAGTTAAAGCGGTCCTCAACGATTATTTCTGCAGTGCATTTTGGAACTAGGTCCATGTAGGGTGTGGTATGGGTGGATGTCAATGGAGGGGTAAAACCATGAGTTACTGCATGGGTGACACCAACCTAGTGATGCCACTGTACAACAAGAAATCTCAGATGTCCAAACTCTTTTAGAAAGGAAGAGGCTCTAGGACCATACAGCAGACTTATGCTGGATAATAGAAACACACCAAAGATTTAAAAAGAAATAGAGGCCTGTTACAGACAGCCAAAATAAAGCTCCTTCGAGTCACAATGGAGGTATGGTGTTTCAATGATGCATGTGTCCAGAAGCCACACCAAAAGCCAAACGCCAGTCCTGAGGGCTGGAGTGTGGCTTGGGGCACTTCTGGACTCTTAGGACGCATGCATCATTGAAACGCCATACTTCCACTGTGACTCGAAGGAGCTTTATTTTTGGCTGTGTTAACAGGCCGAGTGTAGCAAACACTGAACTGTTTAAATACCTCATAAGAAATGGGGGGTCAAAGCATTTCATTGCCTTGATGTATAACCTGCACTCAAAACACAGAAGCTCCTGTTAGGACAGAAACAGAGAAATTAATTATTCCAATTGGCAAAGGGGGTCAGGCAAGCCTGCTGTTATAATCCATAGGTTTAACTTGTATCCTGGATATCATATGTAAAGCAGGATTAGGTAGGGAAGAGGAGGTGTGAAAATTGGAGGAAGGGCGAACAGTTAATAAGCGGACAGGAACAAAAAAAACAGAACATCAGCAACAGAACAATACACGCAAATCACTCCATTCCCAGGCTCACACAGTATAATACAACCCCAACTTTTTCCAGGCAAGCATTCTCTGTAGATGCCAGCCACAGATGCTGACAAAAGTCAGTAAGAACTCGTCTAGAATATGGCCACATAGCCCAAAAACCTACAAAAAACTATGGATGCCGGCCAGAAGCCTTTGATTGCACATAGGGAACAAAATAATCATTCGAGAGTGGTGCCAAGAGTGTTGAGGATTCTGTGGACAGCCAAAAAGATGAACAAATGGGTCCTAGAGTTGATGAAGTGGAAATCTCTCTAGAAGCAAGATGATTAATCTTAGGCTGTTGTACTTTGGGCACATCATGAGAAGGCACAATTCATGGAAAAAACAAAGTTCCTTGGAAAGGTGCAGGGAAGGAGAAAGGGAGGAAGGTTGGCATGCTAGATGGAAGGAACTGTATTAAGGGGGTCCACAAGGTATGAATTTACAGGAGATAAGCAGAGCGTGGAAGGTAAGGAGTCTTGGAGATGTCTTATCCACAGGATCGCCATGAGTCAAGATTAACTCTAGGGCAGTTAACAACAACATAAAACACCAACAATCTGAGGTATGGAGATGACACCATACTACTGCAAATGATAAGATGGGAAGGATTACGAAGAAAGTCAGGCAAGGCAGTTTTACAGCTGAACATTAAAAACAAAATAATGAACACAATAGTATACTATTTTAAATAGGCATGATGACATTGAAATAGTTCAAGGCTATTGACTGGTTTCAAATTGGCTATTTATAAGTCGTGCTTTTGTGTGATTAGTAGATAGCCAAGCAAGTAACTGACTGTAGTTCTTATTATAAATTTCAAAGACATAGCTGTGTTAGTCTGAAAAATCAGTATGCAAAGAGATCTTGCCACACCTTTGCATTGAAGAAGTAGGCTCAAGTCCCGAAAGATCATGCAGCACTCTTTTGTTCAGTTGTCTCAAAGGTGCGCAAGATGCCTTGCTTTTAATAGTTGTGATGTCCTGCCAGGACTATTTGAATCTCCCCCGCATTTCTTTCGTGTTGGTTCAGGCCATAGAATATTTAGTGTAAGAAAATTCTTGGATTAGTTGTGGGAGGAGCTGTAGGATCCCTGCAGTTTCCAGGTTTGGTTGCCCATTCCCAGCATGCTCTGTTTTAGCTAGAGGCTTTTGTTTGGAGCTGTCCTTTGTTGTGAGCAGGCAGAGAGCTGTCTTTGGTGGCAAGGCCCAGGCAGCTGGAAGGGCATTTCTTACACATTAGCCTTTTTAGTTACCAGAATGTTAGCCATTTTATTACCAGAATCGAGTTAGCCAAATTAGTTACCAGCATCAAAGAAGAAAAGAAATCAGGAGCTGAAGATCCGGCACCAGCTCCATGAGTGAGGAGATCAAACCCGTGAAGATGACACCCTGAAGATTGCTGGAAGCCAACTGTAAGTATCTTTTATCTAGAGCTGGGGAGGAGAAAACTCTTTATGTTGTGCTTTAAATTAAACTTTCCCCTTTTTGAACTCAGCATCAGAGGCCTTTTGGGTAGAAAGTTTGATCTCAACAGGTACCGGCGTTGCACACACCCAAACTGCCCCACCTTTAGTGGGTGTGTCCTTCACATATGTGTTCTACACAATAACACACACCTTTAAACACAGCGTGTCATAAATTAACTATACAAACTGTGGTTTTGTTTTTGGTGTTCTTTTTTAAAGATCACACAGGGTTAAGATGGAAAGATTGGAACTTCTTTTAAAAAAACCTGGGCCAAAACTGTTTTATGCCATAGATAAAGCTATTAGTCTGTACTGTGTTGGTCTTCTGCCCACATAGATTGACTGAATAAATGAACCTATATAAGTTTGGGCAATTGTGTCACTCAGATACCAGAGTCCCACAGATACAATGGGTTTACTCTATTGAGAATTAACAATGGATTTTCCCAGGGTCACTGTGATAAGTTAGAATGAATCCCTTGATAACGCTAGAATTGTTTTGTTTCGGCTTTTTAAAACAGAATGGCAAAGAATGAGTGAAGCTGACCAAATCCTTCCAAAGGAGGGAAATTGATCGGGATGATAGTAAAGATTGGTAGCAAACCTCTGTTCTGTTGGCGGCTATTAAAACAGAAGCTGTGTTGGTGAGAGGTACAAACATGATTGAAGATCAGTTGGGCAAAGCACAATTCTTTCACTAAGATAGCAGAAATGCCCAGTGATTTCCCCCCGGTGTTACTTTCAGTTAATGTTGTTTGCAATTACATGAACCACAATATGAATATTTGTTGTTGTTCTTGTTTGGTGCTTCAATCATTCCAACTTATGATTACCCAATGCAAACCTTCAGAGTTTCTTTAACAAGATGTGTTCAGAAAAAGTTTGCCATTGCCTTCCCCCTGAGTTGAGAGCATGTGATTGCCCAGTAGGCTTCTGGCAAAGTGGAGATTGGACCCTGGTCTTCAGAATCGTATTAACACTCTAACCATTATTCCATGCTTTGAATCTATAATAATAAAGAAATGAAAGAGTAAAATACCCAGTCTGTAAGCAGTTATTCCACTAAGGGAAGTGCCAGGGTAGCATCATTAGAGGAAGGGTTTGATGCACTGTGTTTGCTAATAGATAGAGCTGGCTTCCAATTTGATGCCAGAATTTCACACCACAATCCAGTTGCACTGCATATCAGGAAGGATTGTAGGTACAGAACAGCCCGGTTCCCCTGCTCTTATCTTTTGCTTAGGGTAGATGCAATATATAGGCAACCATTCATAGTAGAGCGAGAGGTGTCCATTGTACATCCACGGAGTGTAAATAGCAGCTGCTTTCATTGCAATTATGGTGTCAGTTAGGCGCAGGGCAGAGAGAAGTATATTTTAGTTCTTCTTCTCTTTCATCCGTGCGTTCTTGTGCTTTTTTTTTTTTTTTGGTTCACAGTCATTGGTGGATTTGTGTGTGATGTAGCCTTGGTGTAACCACTGCTTTAGCCTTGCTGTATTGGTTCCTTAAAAAATCTGGAATCTTCTCAGTCTTCCTTACTAATCTGGTGGGCACATGGTAAGGTGCGTATGTGTGCGTGGGGGCGCACACCACACACACATATGCATTTTTGCTTTTACTTAGTTTGATTTTATCCTCCCAGCTAGTTCCATTTTGTTAAACAGGTGTTTGTGCTTAAAAGTTTAAGTACCCCTCTCCTTTTTTTCTTCATCATTATTTTATGTGTATCTTTGAGTATAGGAACAGGAACAGGGTCTGATATGTATCAACAACCTCACAGATATAATGTGTAATATCTAAGTGGGGGCAATTTGCAAAGAGAGGCTCAGGCCCGGTACATACAGCTGAAAATGGTGCCCTTCCGGTGGCCTATTTCCCTCCAGAGGGAAACCGCAGCCTCCAAACAGCATGGCTTCCCTCGGAGTCACGAGTGCGCCACTGGCACACTCACAACGTAAGCAGGGTGCGGCACTGTGCAGTGCTGGGTGGGGCTTACATCACATGATGACACCGTACTAGGGTTAGGGACCCATGTGGTGGTGCGCGTCCCTACCCGCCACACACAAATACCAGTCTGTAACAGGCCTATAGGAATCTGTTTCAGTATAGAAATGCAGAAGAAGGAATCCAGCAGCACCTTAAGACTGAGGCCATAAACAGACCAGCACTTTGTGGCCGGCCTGGGGCCAATAGTAGAGCTAGATAGGGAGGACACCACATGAGCCCAGCCCTACCTTCACTGCCTGTGTGCCATATTGGCACGCGCCCCTCACACAGGAGTCAGAGTTCCCAATGGCACTCTGTGGTCTCATGGTTGTGAGCACATAACGCATCCCTGAGAGGGAGCGAGTTGGTGCTGCGGCATGCGGTTGCCACAACAATGATCCGGGCAGAATGAGCGGCTCCACACCCCTTCCTCTCGCTCTTATTTCAGTCTGAACTTTTCTTTTTTATTTATTCTTTTATTCAATCCACTCCTTTAGATGCACGAGGGAGAGTTCTGTTTATTTAAATTTTGATCTCTCCTCTCTCCCTCTCTCCTTATTTTATGGTGGTGTGTGTTTGTCTGTGTACTAAATTCTCCTAATGAGCAATTGCAGAATTCACATTTGGGTTTGGCACTTGAGTGAATAGTTATGCAGATATTATATTTCATATTTCGGTGAAGCACAAGCATTATTATTAACTGCACCTTACATCACACTTTTGGTGGGACTAACATTTCCCTTATTCGTTAAATTTATTTATCATTAACAAGCAGTTCTTCTCCTTCCCTTCATCACAGGTTTACTCAATCAGGACCATCTCCAAGTGGTAAGGCTAGGACTGGTGCACCTATGAGGACTGGAAGTTCGCATTGACCTTCCCCCTTTTATTAGTTTTAATAAAGCAACCTCATTTAAAGTAAAGTAAATGTTAATTCGTCGTAAAAAAAGATACAGAAAGGGGGAAAGAAATATAACTAAACACCATTAGGGCTCTGACACCCCTCCCCCCATCTTAGCTGTAATGTTCTGGAATAATTTATTCCTGATGTTTCACCTGTATTTGTGGCTGACATCTTTGAGAATGCAGGCATGGTGTTAGTGGGGTATATTACTTGAGAGGAAGTGATTTACATGTTCATCGATGTGTTGGTCCGTGGTTGAATGGCAAGGCCTCAGGTTGGGAGGATTGGCAAGGAGGATTTGTGTCTATTTATTAGTGATCCATTGTCTGCTGGGAAACCCCTGACCCGGGGTGATATTCTTTTGCATGTGCCGAGTCTTGAATTTTGGTGTTTTTCAGGACTGGTAGCCAAACTTTGTTTACTCCAGGATTTCTCTTTCCTATTGAAGTCGTTCAGTTTCCCGGCAGACAATGGATTACTAATTAAATAGACACAAAACTCCTTGCATAGGTCACCCTGAGGCACTGCCATTCACCAACACATAGATTAACATGTAAATCACTTCCCCTAACTAAGGGTCACACAGTATATACGTAATATCCCACCACCTCCATGAACCATTCTCTGAAGATGCCAACCAGAGATGCAGGTGAAATGTCAGGAATAAATTCTTCCAGAACACGGCCCACATAACCCACAAACTCCACAAAAACAACAGTTTGTTATCCCTTAGAAACCACATTAATTTGGCCCATTGACCACCCTAACCTTTCGTTTGACACAATGGTAGGAAGATATTGTGGAGATAACCTTTCAAAAGTATGTTTGATCCGCCTCTGACAGAATTCACAAAGAATAAAAAGTGCTATAAAGATAAAACTGACTGACTGATCAGTTCACATGCCTGGAGCTCAGTTTCCCATTGTTTAAAGAGGCTTTTGCTACAAACATTCTGTTTTCTTCTAGCAGTTTTTAAAAACATTCCTATGAGTATATTTTTTGGCTGCTGAAATAGCATTTAATTTATCCAACATTGCTCATAAATAGCAGAGAGTGCATTTTTTTTAAAAGAAAATACACTCCTAAAGACAACTCATATAATTTCTGTGCTCTCCTTCTAGGAGTGGAGAAAAATTTAGATTGCTTCTAAATCTCCTTAGTTTAAGGCAGTAGTTCTATAGTCCTGGAAAGGTGGTCCTGAAGCAACAGGAAACAGCAGATGTGCTGCCGGCAGGTGGAAAGAAAGGACTGTCCTGGGCAAGGAAATTCAGTCTCAGATTCCACAATGGCTTCTTCCTCAAGGTCAGACCTCCTATCTTGGGAGACAGAACATATGTGTTTGAAGATGTACTAGAAAGTAGGAAGGGAGCAGTGAGATCCACAGTCTTCTTACCTGGCAACATGCCCTTACCACAGGGAAACATTCTCACAGAGGAGGAAAGCTCAACACACTGGCTCTGTTCCTCACTCCTTCTTACACCAAGAAATTGACAGGGCACTGGAAAAATCAGAAATTATGATGCTGTTTGGTAAGTATTAAGGCCACACTTGTTGGAAATTCAATTCCATTTCAGGGAAATATTGTGTCTCTCATTTGTTTAGTTTCTTTGGTAATGGGTGGTACTCACCCATCCCAGCCCTAAATAAAGTTTCAAATTTATTTATTTATTTAGTATGCTGTCTTTCTCTCAAATGAATCCAAGGTGGCTCACAAAGGATGCTAAAACAACAACAACAATAAAACAGTAGGGTTTTAAAATACACATTAAAACACCCGATTAATATAACAGTCAAAATGTAAAAAAATACCATGTTAAAAATATAAAACCTTTAAAAATACTAGCAGTGTTTAGTAACTGTAGAGCTTAATCTATTTAATGTTCACTTGTGTATGTTTTCAATTGTTTTCTTTTAAAGGGTAAGTCACTATGATTTCCAACTCAGAAAAAGAGTGGGGAGTAAATAAATATAATGACGATGACAACAACAGCAATAACAACATTAGCATACCAAAGCAAACACTTGAATAAGAAGCCTCCCTGCCACAGTTACATATTAAATGCCTGTTGAAATGAAAGCTTTTGCCTGCTAGCAAAAGGAGAGTAGGGTAAGGGCCAGCCTAGCCCCCTGCAGAAGGAGTCCTAGAGGATAAGAGCAGCCACTGAGAAGGCTCTATCGCATGGCCTTACCAAGCCAGTCAGTTATGGTGATGGGTTCAAGAGAAAGCCCCCCCTAAAGAACTTACAGCACTCTGGCAGGTTCATATGGTAAGATAGAATCTTCAAAAGACTCTTTTGCATTGCAAAAGGATTTGTTAAAGAGAATCTGGGAAACCTACCAGTTGTATGAACATGTTTATTTGTGGCCAGTGAACATGATGGAGAGGAGGTCAGTGAAAACACAAGGATGGTTAGGGCATGTCTCTGAGAACTGAAGACATGTCTCTGAGGCAGACTGCTCATGCTTACTACCTTGAGCTCCTTAGAAGCAGTAGTGTGACTCCTCAAAAAGCTGAGTGGCTGCCATCTTAGTTTTACATTCTTTTAACCTAAAGACACTATTCTGCTGTTAGGTATTTATTTTATTATTTATTTTAATTATTTATGCCGCTTTCTCCCCAAAAAAGGACCAAGGCAGCTCACAAAATTTACCACTCTGGAGTCTTCCCTTCTTAAAGGAAAGTATCTCCTGAATTTCTTGTACAGAGCAGAGGACCCAGGACTCTTACCGAGAGCACAACAGCCAGAAATTCACTAAGGTGCCATTCATTAAGCATTC
>NC_056523.1:29024831-29075688 GCF_019175285.1 Sceloporus undulatus | reverse complement strand
TTCTATTGGAGTGCAATCCTATATGTGAAGCATGAGGGTAGGGACTTGTGAGCCACCCTGAGAGCCTTTTTGGCGAAGGGCAGAGTATAAATGCTTTAACAAAATATTACTAAAAAATAATCCCCAGTGAGTTCAGTGAATATAGGATTGCAGCCTGAGAAATGTTCCTTGGACTCATATGACAGCAGATTCTTCCTGAGAATCACTAACTGCCAATGCCTGTCTTCAAATTCAGTAGGACTATATGAATTGATAACCAAAAATTAATAAAATAATATTAACTCTATCTTGTTTTCTTAATCACTTAAATATGCCAGTAATATGGGAATGGTCCCCTCACCCTTTAAATGGTATTCCTATTCCCTCCTCATATGCAGACTCAGTAAACAGACCTCTACACTTCACATTTTTCCTACTTACATAAGATAGAAGGTATATATGTGTGCAGCACCACATTTGAAGATTTTCTGATTTGCTGTTATAATACAGTAGGGCTGTATCTACACTGCAGAATTAATGCAATTTGACACTGCTTTAACTGCCATGACTCAATGCTGTAGAATTCTGGGATCTTTAGTTTTGCAAGATATATAACCTTCTCTGTCAGAGAACTCTGGTGCCACAACAAACTACAAATACTAAGGTTCTGTAGGATGGGGCTGTGACAGTTAAAATGGTGTCAAACTGCATTAATTTTGCAGTGTGGCAGCAGCCTAGGACACCATTACATAGAGTGGTTTTCAAAGATGATCATAAGAAACCAATGCTTTTACAAAGGTAGTTCCACTTTCCACTAAAATGTCATTTATGGTATGTCCCTGAAGGCACTGAATTAAAAATCAGCACTGTCCAAGCTGCTGTGGTGATGATGCTTACAAAACCCTGTACTCAAAACACCATGCACCTTGGTCTGTGGTCTCGTGCATGCTTTTTAACTCTTTACTTCAAGTGGTAGACTCCTGCATCCCATCAAGTTCATGCCTGAAAGATCAAGGGTCTGAACTCTCACCAAAGTATGAGAGGCTGTTGTCAGTAGGAAATGTCAGGGGAAAACATCACTGTCCCACTCTGTGCTGGGTGACCAGCTGTACTAACCACAAAAGAGGGCAAGGCACTGCAAAATATAGGGCATTCAAGGAAAATGTAGGACATTCTAAAATGAAAGTAAAAAACACTCATATAAATATAAATTCATGCTTCATAGTCATGCTCAAAACTGGGAAAGTTTTGAAATTCCTCCTGGGCAGAATGAAATGTAGGACATGTCTGGGAAAAAGAAGACGTCTTTTCACCCTGACTCTGTGTCTGTCTGTATGAAAGCAATTCTTATCTGTGTGGGGACCTTTCAAGATCCCAAGCAAAAACTGTCATATACTCAGTTGCTGGCACAAGCTACCACTGGGACCTTATTATACCTGAACACAAATGAAAAGGGCTATTCATAGCTTTTTCTAAAACTGTATTGAACACCACTTCAAATACATTATTATTTTTAACAATTCCCTTGTGAGGATTCCTTGTGCATATCTCTGTGGTTTTACATAAATACCATTTTTCTTGAAATACTATTCCAGAACCAAAACCAAACTTTCCCGCTACTTTGAAATTCATTTCTTCTACTTCTTACCCTTCTTTGGGATTATATATATATATATATATATATATATATATATATATATATTAGTAATTATGTATTACCTTTCCACAGTGAGTCACTGTCCTTATTGCAGGCCAGGCATCAATATAGTAAAGCATCTGCTGGGTCTCATGATAGAATTGTTTGGAAGCAATTGAATAGTATGTTGTTTTGCTGATTTTTATATTGTCTTTTAATGACGATTAAATGATTTTAACTTTTGTTGTTGTTAACTGCCCTTGAGTTGGCCTTGACTCATAGCGATCCTATGAATGAGACATCTCCGTATTTCCTTATCCTCCACTGACTGTTCTGCATAAGTCCTGTAGATTCAGGCCTCCCTAATTGAGTCTAGCCATTGATGTGCAGCCTTGTCTCTTTCTACTGCCCTCCACTTTTCCAAGCATTAATGTCTTTTCTACTGAGTCATGCTTTCTCATGATGTGGCCAAAGTGCATTAGCCTCAGTTTCATAATCTTGGCTTCCAGGGAGATTTCTGGTTTGATCTGTTCATTTATTTGTCTTTTTGGCTGTCCACAGTATCCTCAGCATTCTCCAGCACCACATCTCAAATGAGTTGATTTTCTTTCTGTCCACTTTCTTCAGTCCAGCTTTCACATTCATACATAGTAATGGGGAATACAGTGGCTTCGACGATTCTGACTTTAGTGTTCAGTTGCATGTCTTTACTCTTTAGGATCTTGACTAATTCTTCTAATGGTATAGCAACCCTTTCCCATTCATCGTCTTCTTATTTCTTGGTTGCAATCACCTTTCTGATCAATGTTTGATCCTAAGTATAGGAACTTTTTAACTATTTCAATTTCTTCATTGTCTAGGTTGAATATGTATTTCTTCCATAGTCATTATTTTTGTTCTCTTTATGTTCAGCAGTAAGCCTGCCTTTGCACTTTCATCTTTGACCTTTAGTAATTGTTCCAGGTCTGTGATGTTTTCTACTAGTAATATGGTGTCGTCTGCATAGCTAAGATTGTTGATGTTACTTCCTCCTAGATTCACTCCTCCTTTTTCTGAGGCTGAACCTGCCATTCTATGATTTTTTAAACATACAAGTTGAACACGTATGGTGACAGAATGCATCCTTGCCTGATCCTTTGCCAATTGGGAACCAATCTGTTTCTCCGAATTCGTTGTTATGGTAGTTTCTTGTCCTGAGTACAGATTTGTCATCAGGATTATCAGCAGTGACATCACTAGGGCTGGCGTCCCCAATGTGGTAACTCATGGTGTCACTCTCCCCATTGACTTCCTCCCATTACCGCACTCATACAGAATCCTTAGTAATGTTTTTTCTACTAATGTTACTCATAAATCATAATTCCCATATATCACTGAATCTCATGTTAATAGTTGTGACATAAACAACTAGCAAAATTAAAATTATACCTTTACACTCCAATATCATATGCACAGCCTAAATATATTCATGTATACATAGTTTCATGTGGTTAAAGTGAAAATTTTGTAAAATGTGATGTTTTTAAAAGAAAATTTAAAAACAATAAAATTTTTAACTTATTAAAAAATTAAAATTTATTTTAAAAAAACAAAACAAAACTGGAGCATCTTCTTTCTCCTCTCATTGAGCCTCACCCCACATACACAATCTCTTACAGAATTTTAAATGGAATCAGGAGAATGCCATAGTCCGTTTCTGCAAAACGTAGATGTTTGGGGAGCAATGTTGTCCCACCCCCCTTAGGGTGTCATCTGGTGTGATTCACGTACCTCACCCCCCTGGTGATGCCACTAACTATCAGATGTAGTGGCATTCCCATAACCTTTAGAGTGAACCATAGCTTTTTGTGATCTATACAGTCAAATGCTTTGCTGTAGCCCATAAAGCACATGGTGATTCCCCCCCCCCCCCGGAATTCCTTTGTGCTCTGCATTAGCCATTGTGTGTTGGCAGTGTGGTCCCTAGTGCTTTTCCCTTTCCTGAACCCTGCTTGTACCTCTGGGATTTCTCTCTCCATGTATGGTGGGAATTTGTCCTATGGCATTTTGAGGATAATTTTATTTGTGTGGGAGATTAATGCTATGGTCTTATAATTGCTGCAGTTTCTTGTGTCTCATTTTTTGTGGGATATATATGGATAATTTCCAGTCTGTTGGCCACCATTTTGTTTTCCGTATATACTGACATATGTTAGCACTAGAGTTGCTTCTGTCTGTGTGCATTGTAGCAGTTCAGTTGGAATATCATCTATTTTAACTCTACACATTGTGAAATTGTTCTTGAAAACAATTTTAAAAAATGTTTTTGGTATGCTTTATGATGTTATTGTTGTGTGCCCCCTAGTGACTCACAGATGTGACTCACTGAAGATGTGACTACAAGCACACTCTTCCTAGAGTTAAAAAAAAAATTAAACAGTCACCACTTAAAATGGCTGCCCAGCTACCTCTCTCCTCCTCCTCTCTGTAGCAGGAACTGCTCTGGAGAGGCTCTGGGAGGAGTAATATAGAACTAGTCTGCTAGCTCTGCCCCCTAGTGACTCACAGACTGACTTATGGCGACCCTAAGGCAAACCTATCATGGGATTTTCTTGGCAAGTTTTGTTCAGCCAAAAACTGTGTGTGTGATGCTGTTGAAGCAAACAGCAGCATCCATCACTAGTACTAAGTGAGCCACAAAGGTGGAGGGATTTCTTATTTCAAAAAGGCCCTCAGCATTTAGAGTCAGTCTTGCTTTATGGTATCTGGGCAGTGGTCATGAGACATAGGCTGACATCCAACACTGCACAGGTGAACGTATATTCGTGTGGCAGGACTTCCCCTCATTGTCCTTTACACATAAAAGCCAAACATCCCATTTTAGTTTTGGTCATTTTGCACTGTGATTTCAGGAGGAATGTAACCCTGTTGAGCACAGGCTAAATCACTGTTTCCTTATATGCTATTTGACCTACCAGAATTACTTCTGGCTAGTCTGGCTTTAATTTCATGTTGTTCAGACACTGATATCTGGCAGCAGAAACTGGTTTAGCCCCCAAGTTATGTAACAACTTGCCGGAAGAGATCTGCCTTAAATGCCTTCAGGAAGGCACTTAAGACGGATCTCTTCCGGTAGGCCTACCCACCCGACCTCTTATAAAGAACTTAAGGGGGAAAATCCCACTTCTGATCGCAATTGTGCATTTTTAAATGATGTTTTTATTGTCTTGAATTGAGTTTTTAGGTGACTTGCTGTTTTATTTTGTGTAGATTGGATGTTACTGTTGTTTTATGGCTATTTTACGGTTGTTATCCCGCCTTGGTACATCGGGAGAGGTGGGAAAATACAAATAAAATTTATTATATTAAACACCTTACTTGGAATTTGAAGGAAAAGTGATACAGTTGCATGTCATCAGCATACTGATGACACTGAATGCCAAAACTCTAGATAGCCTTTCCAATGGTTAAACACACACACACGTATTAAAAAACGCAGGAACCTTGCCAACCAATGGCTACAGTGTCAGAGAAAAATCCCCCAGTGCCACCTTCAAAGTTCAGCACTCCAAGTTGAATTTGAATCATTATAAAATACAAGGATGCAATTGTCAATATTTTTAAGTCACCAACAGGTACCACAAACAACATGGACATACTTCCCATGTCAAGGTCCTGCCACATGTTATCCATCAAGGCAACCAAAGCTGTCTCCATCCCACAATCAGGCCTGAAGCCAGGCTGAAATGGAACCAGATACTCCATCTCATCTAAGAACCTCTGGAGTTGGGAGGCCTCCATATGCTCTGTCATCTTGAATGAGAAAATGTTTTTGGAAATTCGCTGGTAATTGTCTGGTGTGGTGGAGTTCAGAGATGGGGTTGTTTTTTTTGGGGGGGGGGTCAGCAAAAGCCTCCCCCTGTTTTATGCAGGCCAGAAACCTGCCTTGTCATAGTAAAGCACTCATTACTGCCCCTCCTTTTATCTATTCCCCCACCCCAGCAGCTTTTATGATCCAGGAAAGGCATGAGTCCAATACACATGTGATGGCTGTTGCCTTTCTGTGAATCCTGTCCATTTCCTCAGGCTGCACAAGTTGAAACATCTGATAACACAAAACAAATGGAAGCCAAGGTTAGATCCACTGAAACTGTGTTAATCACAGCTTCTAAGTCTGAGCTGACTGAAGCAATTTTATCTGTAAAGTGTCATGAACAGTGAGTCTGTCAAGTGGTCTGTGGTTCCTTTATGTGAGGCAGAGCACAGCAGGTCCCTTGAGACAGCTCCACTGAGCGATACTGTGCAGATACAATGGTGACAGAAAAGTAAGATTTCTTCAATGCCACCTTTGCTTTAGCTTGTTTTTGGTCAAAGGGGCACCATGATTTCTGCTACAAATGCTCTAGTCTTTGTTCCACTCATTTAATAATAAACCAGGGGCACCTTTGGTTCTGTTCCTGGGTCAGAGGTGAACTTGTGATAGTGCTTGGAAAGGTCATTCTAATACAATTATGCTTGTACATATTTGTACATCATCAAATAAAGGAAGGGAGAGATGTAATCCTTGAGTTACCCATTTTTTAAAAAGAGGATATTCTGCTTTCCTTCAGAGGCAGAAATCTTGTTGCCGTTGCCAGCAACTGCAGCTAATGCCCTTGAGAAGATGAGGGCACTGACCCATGAAGCAGGGTGTTCTGTTGCCCAGTTCTGACCTAAGAAACCTGTTTTAGAATTAATATAATCATGCAAATTAATAGCCCCTATTTTCCAGAAAATATTCTTAGGAAATGCCTGCAGAGTGAAAGGTTCTACTGTAAGAAAGCAAGAGGACATCTTGCAAGCTACGTAGTGTCCTTCATTTCCAAAAATAGCCTGCAGGTTATTTTGGGCGATGCAGTTAACCTCAATTATCAGAGCTCAAAATTAGAAGGCATTTTTGAATTACCAAAGCAATGAAATAATCATGACCATAGGATTTTGCTTATCCTTGATGACTTAAATCCAGAGAGACCTGATTGCCATAGAGTCTTTTCAGTGAGAGGGAGACATATCTGTACAATGCATTTTTACAGAGAGGACAGTAAAGGGATAACAGATAGCTAACTGCTTGTTCTCCAATCAGACTGCATTCTAGAAGGTATAAAATACTTGCACCTATCTGCTGAATGTAGAGTCAGACCTTTTCCACATTTTCATTATCCTTCCACTGTGAAGAAAGATTTTCCAGAAGTTGTCAGAAGTCTATCTGTGACCACAGAATGTGAGCTGGTTGTTCTCCTAATAATACAAGCCCACCTACATATGTGCCTGTGTATAAAAGCTGCTTCCTAAGCAGCTGCTACAGCTTGCAGGTTCAGCAGTGTGTTGATGGATAGACGGTGTAGTCTAATACATTCAGGGAACTATAACCTAAGCACTCATGTCTGGTCACATCAGGAATTGAAACTCTAATGGTTGCTGCGGCTGTAACTTTCCAGACTGCACTGCACCAAGCAAGCATTTGCTGTATGGAGCAATTTATCTCCAGAGAAGGATAAAATATTGGAGGGTATTTACAGCCACCCCAAGCCAGCTTATAAAAGTATTTTATGTAGAGCTGTCATCACAGATAGCACTACTGTACGCAAAGCGCTTCTGGTGATTTTCTTCCCCTCCCCACATAGTTAGAATGGATCACCAAGAATTTGCAAAGTCCAGAGGGAATGGAGAGGGTCAATTGATCAGTAATCAAGATAAAGTAGTAAGCTGAAAGTGCCTGGCAATGAAAGGCTGAGCATAAGTACTGGAGTTTAGCCTAGTAGATGCCTCTCACCCTTTCACATCATTGCCTCTCACCCTTTCCTATCACACAGTTGTAAAAATAACACAACGAGGATGAACTAGCTATGTTGAGCACCAAGAATAGAACTGCAGTATTAGGCAGCCCTAAAGGTCATTTAATCCAGCCCACTATGGTAAAGAATATCTGACAGATGGCAGATCATCTATTCTATTGTCAAACAGTTATCATCTTCAAGACATTCTTCCTAATATCTAGTGAAGAGTTCTGTTCATAAAATTTAAATCCACTGTTTCAGTTCCTGTTGTTCTTGTTTGTTATTATAGTTATATTTATGTATAGCCATCTTTGCCCCCCCCTCCAAAAAAAGGGTCCAACTCTGTGGAACAACAGAAAGCAAGTTTGTCCCATCTTCAGTGTTGCAGTTCTTCAAATATTTTAAGGAAACCGACATCTCACACCCCACTTCTCATCTGTAGACTAAGCATGCTCAAATTCCTCAAGTGTTGCTCATGAAGCTTGGTCTCTATATGCATTACCACCTTGGTCACCCTTCTCTGGACACATTCCATATTGCCAATACCATTTATAAACTGTGGTACCAAGACCTTTCTTGAGGGAGGAGTAAGAACTATGGCTGATGAGTAGTTAGCATCAGAAGAAAGTGAAACATTAGATAAAACCTGATGTAAAGGGGAGATTGAGTCTAGTGTGCATTAACTAATTTGTGGGATGAAATCTTTTTTAAATGCATTTTATTTTTTTTATTTCATTTATATTCTTACTTTCTTTTACCCACATCTGATAAATAATTAGCTAGGGATTGTTGTTATTATCAGTATTTTAACTCAATAAATCCAGGCATATTTCATCAGCATTTCAAGTGCAATGCAAATATTTTACAGATGACCCTCCACATCCATGGATTCTTTATTCATGGATACAACCATACTTTGCTCAAAAATCTTCCAGAAGGATATAAATGTCAAAAAGCAAACCTTGATTTTTGGCATTTTATATAAGGGATACCATTTCGCTATCATTTATATATAAAACATATATAAAATACATTTTGCATTGTATTTAATGGGACTTGAGCATCCATAGATTTTGCTATCCACAGGGGGTCCTGGGACCAAATGCCAGCAGATAACAAGGATGCACTGTATTTTGAAACTGTTCTCCCAAACTGTCAGGTTTAGGAGATTATTGCATTGTATTTAAAGTGACTTATCCCTGACGGGATACAGTTACATTGAATTTTAAAACCGGGTGTTATCGCACGCAGCTGCGGCTGGACAACCTGTATGCAGCCTAGATCCCGGCCATATTTATCCTGTGGCTTTTAAAAAGTGGGAGCTTGCTGTTTTTGAAAAGCCGCAGGATAAGTGTGGCTGGGATCCGGGCTGCATATGGATTGCACTTGCTCAGCCATGGCTGCATGTCATAATGCCCAGTTTTAATATTAAATGTGACTGTATCCTGTGAGGGATAAGTCGCTTTAAGTACAATGCAATAATCTCCTTTACCATTGACATTCTAAACCAATTTCAGAGTCCTATCCTGGTTGGGGCTAGAGGTAGATGGGACTCTGTCTCAAGGATCTTGTTGTTCTGTGCCTTCAAGTTTTTCTAGGATTGAGAGTATATGACTCGCCTAAGGTTATCCAGTGGGTTTTCATGGCTGAGCAGAGGACTGAACCCTGATCTCCAAACTCATAGTCCAGTGCCCAGATCGCTACACCATACTGGCTCTCATAGCAGGCACACTGTATTTACACTATCACATTCATATCAGGTATACTGTATTTACACTAGGATGGCTGCTTACAAATAAAAAAGAAGAAGAAAAATGCAACAGTTTAAGAAAGGAAAAAAGTGGATACAGACTTGAATAACATCTGGATGTGGTGATTTGTATATATCACCACATTCAGATGTTATTCAAGTCCCTATGCTCTTTAGTCCTTTCTTTTACTGTTGCATTTCCTTTCTCCTTTTTTGTGAATTTGTAAGCAGCCATCCTAATGTAAATACAGTGCAGTATTAAAATTGACCTTGCTAAATCACGTCAGAGTGTACCTGATGCTAAGGTCCAAGCAAACAATGGAGCAACAGTCCCATGCATGAGGCTCATAATCCTCATCTCTTTTTCATCCTAAGAAACCTTACTGTGGTTCATAGTCCCAGGGAGAAACAATGACTTGTGAATGATTTAATATGGAAAGGACTTTATTGAGTGGATGATATTGGTTGTTTTGAGAAGATAGATGTCTAGAATAGATATATAATCTCCAAGATGAAAAAAGGATGAGATATAATACATCAGTGGGTTACTGTAATTGTCATTTAGGCTGAATGTGTTAATGTACTTAGCATAGAAATGACAGCTTTATCTGGAGAGATTTATTATTTATCTTAATGGGGACAACGTACTCATCACCATGGTGCATGACACAGAGTATTCCTATCTTTACATTCTTATGCAGAAGTGTATAGAAGTCAGCTTCCTATTCACTTTACTGATTGAACTGTGTTGCAAAGTTTTGCATATGTAAGGAACTCAGAACTAATACAGTGGGCCCCTGATATTACGTTTGCCATATCCCGCCTGGGGGCGGGACTTTCCCGGTTTGGGGTGGGTCTGCACGGTCCCGCCCCGGTTTGCCCCCGCCCCTGGGCTGAGGGGAGGATTCCCTCCCCGCTTGGGCTCCGCCCCCGCTGCCGTCGTGGCGAGGCCGGGGCCCAGGCTGCGAGGGAAAGCCTCCCTGAGGGGAGGATTCCCTCCCCGCTTGGACTCTGCCCCCACCACCGTCGCGGCTAGGCCGGGGCCCAGGCCGGGAGGGAAAGCCTCCCCTCAGCGAGGCTCCTATTCAAATGTAGGACACATTAAAAATGTGTCCTACATTTGAAAATTTTGTCCTACATTTTTCCCGGTTTGGAGTTCCTGACGAATGGCAACCCTACCTGATATCCACTGGGGTTTGGTTCCAGCACCCCACATGGATACCAAAATCTGTTGGTGCTCAAGTCTACACCATTATATACAATGATGTAGTAAAATGGCATCCCTTTAATAAAATGGCAAATTCAAGGTTTGCTTTTTGGAATTTATATATTTTTAATATTTTCAAGTCATGGATTGCTGAATCTGTGGATAAAATATCTGTGGACACAGAGGGCCAGGTGTAATCAAGTTCAACAATATCCATGTGTGTACACCTGGATTTCTCAGCCAGGGTCTCTGGTAGCCTAGGGTTCACCAGGGGATCTGTGAGAGAACATTATTGGAAATAAATACACCTTTTTGTAATAGAGATAATAATTTTGATGTAGGAGTCCCCCAAGGCCTGACAAGTATTTCAAGAGTTCCACCAGGGTAAAAAATATCCAAAAAGGCCAGTGTAAACTGACAGAAAGTCATGCTTGCAACAGAAGTCTGTGTGAATGGTTTGACCTATGTTCTGTCTTCAGGGGTCAAATTGTACTTAGATCTGCATAGACTGAAACCTGGATTCAAGTGCCAGTTGAGTTGCACTTGTTTCTTTTTTCCACTTCCAGTTTTGTTTTTAGTTTTGTTGCTTTCATTTAATAATAAATAGTCTAGTTCTGGGGGAGAAATGCATGCTGCTGTTGTCACATATACCACATTTATCTTGCCAAAAGTCAATAGATAATATGGTGTAATATATAGGCTTCCATTATCTGTACAGAGGTAGAATAGAACAGATGCAAAAATGAACATCTTACCAGGTCTTAGATAAAGTATACATTATCAAAGCTTTAAAACCTTTAATATAAATGCCATGGGGAATACATTTAAGTAGTAATGTCTTTTCAGCAATCTATTTTACTGATGTTTCTCTTTATAAAAGGTATAATAGCCTTCTTTTGATACTGATGATTGACAGTGGCTGTTTTGAGAAATTTAGGGGGAGAGTAGGTATGTTAATCTATTGCAGCAAAAACAACAGTGTCTTGTAGCACCTAAAAAACTAACAAATTATATTTGTCTCTGTGGACTGCAACCTAATTCACTGCAGCTTTTGTGGACAGCAACTCACTTGACCTGCAGTTATTTTAAAAGTTTTTTGATAAAGTAAGACAACATAAATGTTTGCATGTATATAGATATGTATTCATGACATCTGTTGAAGCTACTCAGGGCTGGAAAGTGCACAAAATGAGCTCACAGTT
Source organism: Sceloporus undulatus (assembly GCF_019175285.1). Classification (NCBI taxonomy): domain Eukaryota; kingdom Metazoa; phylum Chordata; class Lepidosauria; order Squamata; family Phrynosomatidae; genus Sceloporus; species Sceloporus undulatus. The sequence continues at coordinate 29,064,119 of NC_056523.1, read as the reverse complement.
AAAAGTTAAAATATATCTCAATATGCCATCCAACAATAAAATAACCACCAGCAGAAACTAATTTTTATAGCCTTGCTCAAAGAACATGACAGAGAAGAACAATGGGGTTTTAAAAAAAGCCTTAAGGTCAGCCTTTAGGTCTTCACAAATCTGACTGGTGAAAGTCTGTTTGGCATACATAAGTACATTGATTTAATCACAAGCCCACATGAACACAAAGTTAATCTGGACCTTCATAGGCATAGTGCTAAACTATCTATGTAATGCAGAATGAGAAGCTGAGCACTCCTAGCGAGTATAGAGTAAGGATTCCCTGTGAACATTATTTTCAGTCCAAAACCAAAGCATACACTGATTCCAATAAAATGAATGGAAGTGGCAGTATAAATTTATTCTTGCTGGAAAAAAGCCGTTTGTGACCTTTGCCTGCAAAACTGCCTTTTGTTCATATTTTGAAGCAGAAGTACGAAAGATTATAAAGGAAAAAAGTCACAATAATTACTTCAGCCTCCCTTTTCTACAGATAACTGACTGGACAGTGCATCCTTTTATGAATGAAGTGAACAATGTTGTAGAATGTGGCAGTTAGCAAGCAAAATGATTCACCTCTTTCAATAGAAACTGCATACAACAAAATCTTTTGGAAATGTAACATTATTGTACGTACAACTGCATATGTCAAAGTTCTGTACGTTTGTATTATTCCGGATCTGTATAATTCCAAGACAAACTTGAATATTAATAACAAGTGTAGTATGTCTTCTACATAGCTTGGTTTTGAGCAGATTATCAGTCCCCAAACCTTAACTAGGCTAAGAATGAGATGAATTGATAACAACAAATATTCTGAGCATATAGAGAGTGAAATTAATTTTATTATTGAGCAAAGCCAACCAGTGGGGAGACATAGGGAAGAAAACTTTTGTACATATGGTACAATTTTCAGGATTTTTTTCACAATAGATTGCCTTATTCAAAATGGTGATGATAATGAAAAATATGGTTACAGAAGATGCTGAGATTTAATGCTTTTTAATCATTTATTTATCCTGTCTTTATTTTTTATATATTTAATGCAGCTGGATAATCCAGATGAACAAGCAGCACAAATCAGGCGGGAATTAGATGGACGTCTTCAAATGGCAGATCAGATTGCCAAGGTAAAAAACCAAGACAAAACAAAAAGCCCTGCTAGTGCTATTGTGATTTAATCTTTCCTGCATTCGATACATTTGTAAAGATAGCTGTGTCAGTTTGTGTGTGGGCACCTTGAACCAATGTGTATCCCATGACAAATCAAGATACAGTTGGCGATAGATTAGGTAAAACATCCCTCACATCACTAAAAATTATGTAAATAGGTTTTATTTACATGTGCCTTTTTATTTGTATTGAAAGAAACACTTGCATTGCTATGCAACTGATCTTTTACTTCCACTGTAAATAAATAGCAGACATGGAAAGGGACAATCCAGTTTGGAAAGACACACATTTTAAATTTTTTATTTTAAATGTTTGTATATTTTAACATTGTAAGATGCTTTCAGTCTCTTTTTTGAAAAAGGGACTGAAACAACAGCAACATTCAACTACGCCCAGACTAGGTTCCTGAATGGTGTTGGTTCCTTTATTGTTGTTGTTGTTGTGTCCCTTCAAGTAATTGCCAAATTATAGCTACCCTATAGTGAACCTATCACAGGGTTTTCTTGGCAAGATTGGTTCAGAGGGAGTTTGCCTGTGCCATCATCTGGGGCTGAGAGAGTGTGAATTATCCAAGGTTAGCCAATGGATTTACATGGCCCAGTGTGGATTCAAACCTTGATGTCCAAGGATCCTAGTCCAAGACTTAGACCACAACATTTCACTGGCTCCTCTTGGCCCTTTATATAACTAATAAAAGTTATCATGCAATGTTGTGATTGTTTTGGGTGACCTTAGGGCAGGTGGTATCTCTTATCTTTCTATATCTGTATTTTTAGAAAGGGTCTGCACTTTTTGGCTGGCCTAACCATCTAAGCCAAATTGTTGCCTCTGGGTTCACCCACTCACTGTCCAGTACAAAAAGATCTCCTTTCTGGAGAGGAGAACAGCCAGTGCTCTGCGAAACAGGCTCAGTCTTTCTGCTTTCAGCCCCTTCAGCCATTGCTAGCTGCAGGAAAGGAGTCTCCCACTTCTCCTTCCTACATGGCAATGAGAATGGGGAGAATGTGGGTGCCAGCTGATGTTCAGCAGGAGGACTGAATAGTGACTGTGGAAGCATCTTCCCATTTTTCCCAGTGGGGGAATTATCCATATTTGTGTGGAAAGTAGGCTTCAGTGGCAATATCATGTCAACTTCAAAGCCAGAAATGGAAATGCAATCTTTTGTTCTGCTCACATAGCCACATTACGTGCATTAGCAAGTTCGAAATAGTTCTCTGTCTTATGAAAACCTAGGCCCATGAGAAGATGACATAAAGAATTAGCACACAGAAGCTTAAGGGTCTAATTATAGTATCCAATGCAAGGGAAGGAAGGCTTCTTGCAGAGTAAAAATGGACCTTGTGATATGATGAAGGTATAAACTGTGTGAGGGAAAAGGGGCATGCTTTGTGCTTATGAGGTGGGTCACTGGGAATACCTGGGCAGCTGTGGCTCTCAAAAAAATGCCCTGAGACACAAAAGGGGAAGCTCATCATGTGCTTTTTCCCATCATTCTTGTTATACATCTGGGATGAAAAAAAAATCTGTGTCCAAGCCTTCCTGTCTGGAAGAACAAATAGGATGTAGCATACTCCTGATAAGACCAAATATGCTGTTGTCAGCCTATGAAGCTGAATATATTAATAGCCCCAACCTACTCTGGTTCATCCTCCCTTGTATCAAAAGAAGCACAGGTATACAAGGAGTCCCTCTGGAATCTTCCACAGATCCCTGAAGGATAAGTGCCAAGTTCAATGTTTGTGTACTAGCATTTGCTTGGCTTCTTTGCAGAATCTTGAGAACATGGCATATTTCACTGTAAGATTTCTTAGTGAAACAGTCATGAAATACCCAAGTGAGTCTCTAATTGTTGTTGTTGTTCATTATTTAGCACCAGTTTTTGGAAGAACACTATTCCCTCTTCGCCTTTGCCCTTATGCTTTGCATTCCAATTTCCAAAAGATATTGTCAAGGCAAGGGAGAAATGCCCCCAAAAGAAATCCCTACTGAAAGATAAGATCAAAGAACAATGAAGTAGATACTTCTAGAAATTAGTAGCAGAGTAAGACCCTATATTTGGGCTTATTTCTAACCTGTTTGGACTATTTTAATTAAGAAACCATGCACAAACAAAAAGCAGTTGAAATAATGCTATCAAGTTTAGTTTTGTTTAATCTTGCTGTTTAGCATATGAATAAATGGTAAGGAAAAAAGGGTACTTCACTTCCTTTGATACAGGGGATGATGACATTTGTATCTTCTGAAACTGGCACTGAAAGAATTTTAAGTGCAAGTTCTCACCTGAATTGAGAGCTTTGTCAACAACCCAGTACAGAAACTCTCCAGGTCAATGTTACCTAATGCCTCATTTTGTATGATTCTAAAATATGGGGCATGGGGAATCCACCCCTTTGGGGGGAAATTATTAGTTCATTTTAAAAAAAGGTCAGGTTCTCTTTATTCAGGGGATCTGCTCCCATCCCAGTGCAGTAAAACACTTGAATATATTGTGATGCAAGTGACCAATGCTATCAAAATCAATTGCAATGTCTGCCACCAAGAGACACCAAGAAAAGGCAGGGCTGCTCCAAGGAAGATGTGAATGGTCATTCCAGGATGTTACATCTGACTGGGTATGGGATGAGACCAAGAAAGGGACAGAGGCACTAATTTAGCATACAGTTGCTATTGTTCAAGATCATAGTTAGCAATCTTTCAACAGAGCCAGTTGTCTGCATTGACAATTTCTTGATATTGACAAGATGTAACTGCCAGAGTAGTTTAGTTTGCCTTAAAGAGACAAGAATTGCTGCTGCTTGGGGTCAGTTAAAGAGCCAATGAGATTTTGTGCAGCTGTTCTAGACAGCAAGCTTTGGAGTAGCAGAGACTGCCTTGGAGAAAGTTTCTCAGGTTTCAATTTCTTCAAAGAGTATGAGATCTAATCATTGGAGCCCAATGGCAGGGGTATTTCCATAGGATTAAGGTGATGGAATTCAGATGGAATGAACCTATTCAGAGAGTACTAAAGTGTATCTATCTCCTCTTTGGAGCTACTGTTGTTTGAAGGTTCTGCACTGGATGCAGAGTCATCACAGCTTCCAAAAAATCATACCATATATGAGTGTCACTGCTCAGGAAAGACTGCTTACTAGAACTACTTTTTTTTTTAATGAAGCTATCCTCTGTAAAACAAGAGTTCACCCAAGTTTCCTAGATTGTCATATGTCAGGAACTGGTGTTTCTGCCTTAGTGGAAATCTAAAGTCCTCAAAGCACATGTAGCAAATGTGAGCTTAACCAACTGAGTAACCAAAGGCAACCATTGAGTATCTTTCCAAACAAGAAACCAAGGGGAAGATATACAATATGGAAGGCACTGTTGAAAGACAAAGAAAGAAGAGAATTGTATGTTGGAAGAAGATTTAATACAATCTCATTAATTCTATTTCTTGGCTAAGGGATTATTTGAGATAATCAGTCTGGAGCAATGCCTATAAGTTGTGTTTTGGATATGAGTAGCTATTATTCGAACTCTCCTAAGTGTACAGGTTAGTCTTGGTCTTGGGCAAAAAACCCTACGTGTTTTAACTAGATAGAATTCAGAGACATAGCCACATTAGTATGCAGTATCAGTATGCAAAGGGATCTTGTAGCACCTTTGAGACTAACTGATCCCTTTGCACACTTTAACTAGGTAGTGTGCCATATTCTGCAGCTGAATTAATGAATCTATTAAGAATAGTTTCTTAGGTTTGAAATGTGTGCCTAGAATAAATATCAGTATGCAAAGGGATTTTGTAGCACCTTTGAGACCCGCTGAGAGAAAGAAGTTGTTTAGTCTTGAAGGTGCTACAAGATCCCTTTGCATACTGATATTCCACACTAACACAACTAAAGGTTGTGTAGCTGAAACAGATGACCCTTTAAATCCCGCTTCCAGACATCTTGGGAGTTTGGCGTTTATACAACGCAAAGTCCAAAGATGTCTGGAAACCAGCCTGAGAGGGAATTTACCAGGCAGGTCCAGCTCCATCAGGACTAGCTTGAAGGAAGGAGACTCCGCCCTCCATATCTGCCATCCGCCAGCCTGAGAGGGAGTTCACCAGGCAGGTCCAGCTCCATCAGGGCTAGCCTGGAAGAAGGAAGAGCCCTCCCTCCAATCCATCTGCCTTGGTCCAGGCCTCAGAGGGAGAGAAGAACCACTGGGCATCATCTCCTTTCCCTCCACTATTCCCTTCTCCTTTTGTTTTGTGTCTTTTAGATTGTAAGGGCAGGGAACTGTCTGATTAAAAATGATAATTGTAAGCTGCCCTGAGAGCCATTAGGGCTGAAGGGTGGGGTATAAATACCTAAATAAATAAATAAATAATAGAAGCCAGCCAGCTGCCCAGATGTGGACAGCTTCGAGACACTTTGGCGGCACAGAATTTACATTCACATTCTTATTTATTTATTTATTTATTTATTGTTTTCACCCAGAAGTCTTTTTATGAACTTTTTTTAAACAAAGGGAAATTGGGAATTGTGACTCCTTAAGGCTGAAGTCTTAATTGTCTTAATTGTCACTTCTTCAATCTGAAGATACTTGTTTACTTCACATTTTGTGGTATTTGATCTTCTCAGCCAATTTAATTAATTAATTAATTGATTGATTGACAGCCCCCTTTTCTCCTACTGACAGCATATAATATAAGGCAGTTTACAGTATTGCACTGAGCTAATATGTGGGATAACAGCAATCACTCTGCTCAGAAAAGAGACTGTTTCAGAGATAATACTGTGCCTGCTTTAGTATTGTAGCACACATGCAAATCTCACTACTCCACTACAGATTTCATTTTCATTAGAGCATAACAGGTGTTTATCACATTTTTGAATTAAATGATACAATGGCCCCTTGGTATCCACCGAGGTTTGGTTCCAGGACCCCTGGATGCTCTAGTCTCATTAAGTACTATGGCAGACTAAAATGGTGTCCCTTATATAAAACAGCAAAATTAAGGTTTCATTTTTTTATTATATATTTAAAAAAATATTTTCAAGCCATGGATGGTTGAATTCATGATAAAGAAACCATACATCCAGAAGTCTGGTTGAAATCAGCTTTTCCTACTGCATATTTTGAAAACATGTTATGTACATTATCAAGTTGAAGGTAACATTCTGGCTGCATTTGAATGACACACGAAGCCAGAGAACCACAGAACCCTGGCCTTTGGGGGATCTGCTGATGGTGCAGCAGATCCCACAGATAGCATAATATTGGTGCAGGTTACTCAGTCACATTGAGTGGCTAGACACACTAAAGGCAATTGGTCTCTACTTTGTTTACTGTGACATCTGAATCTGACAGCAGCTAGCACTCTGCTTTGTTCCTTTCCCAGTAACTAGAGAAAGAAACTGTGCAACATACTCTGGATTTCTTCTCTGACTTGTTGGGAGGGGAATAGGCCAGTTTAGCATCTGCTGCTAGACTGGGATACTATAGTAAAAGAGCAGTTGGGTATCACACACCAGCAGATACCTTTTCCTCAGTAAACTAGAGAGCTCTGGTGGCACAGTGATTAAATGCAGGTACTGCAGCCACAAGGCTGGGAGTTCAATCCCAGGGGCTCCAAGGTTGACTCAGCTTTCCATCCCTTTGTAGGTTGGTAAAATGAGTACCCAGCCTATTGGGGGCAATTAGCTTACAGATTGTAAACTGCTTAGAAAGTGCTGAGTTCACCGATAAGTGGTATAGAAATGTACATGTTATTGATACATGCTAGAGTCCCTGCAGTTTGCTGGCTTAGTGTGACATCTGAATGCAGCCTCTGTCTCTAATCTCCACTCCCATCCCAATTAGTAGAATGAGGGGGAATTACTGGGATTTACAGTCCCCAAAACAACATATACAGGACTGTATGATATCCACCTGTTCTATACGGATCATTGGCAGGGAAACCTAAAGTCTTGCAAAGGTCCCCAGGGTCTTATAATTTTATGTTTCCCACAGTAAGTTCCAGTGATAGTGTTGTGAAGAAAAATGCATGATATACAGGTTCTCACGTTATGTTAGTTACTAGTAATAAGAGTTTCTATAGCCAGGCTTGCTTTACTTGGTTGAATAATCATTATGAAAGTTCCTTACAGACTAATCGGTAAGCCTATTAAAAAAGACACGCAGCCAGTGAGCTGATCAGAAACTTGTAGCTAACAGATGAATATAATTATTCATTAGGTTATATTTCTTGAATAAGAAGTCATTAAATTATATTAGTCATTGGAAAGGTTCCAAAAAAAAATCTCATTCATTAAGGAACCACTTAATGAGAAATTTCTTCTATAGCCTTCCTCTAACTTTATATTTCAGTTGTCCATTGTCTCTTCATTAAAATAAAAATTCACTGGCAATAAGTACATAATATCTGGCCTAAAAACTAGATAGGACATAAAATGGCAAAGCTATACAGAATGAAAGTTGAGTAAAATTACTTTAGTGATTGATTTCAATATATATTAATACACTGGCCAGTTCTTAAATTCGTGGGCTGATAAAGTAGCAACAGGCAAGAACAAATGTAAGTCTTTATAAGATTTTTGGTCAAACTGTACCAGGGCAACATCAGGTACATTTGGCTGCCCATGGATTACAGACAAGTTCCTTTCGGGGTTCCTTTTGGGGGGAAGGACAGTTGAACAGCTGAGTCCAAGGACTGAAGACTCTGAAGAAACCCTTTTCCTTCTTAATGTATCTGTGTTAATCTTCAACAGAATTTATCAAACACCAGGATTTGTTCTATACGATTTATGTGAAGCATGATTTCCCTCCTTTTAGCAGTGTATTCACAAAAGACTTCCTAGAGCTGCTGGCATAAGGACCATGTTCCCATACCTGGAACTGTTTTTCTTTCTGCCAATATTTAGATGCTCATGCCCCCAACTAGGAGATCTTGGACCACATCTGTATGTTCCTGAGCCTAAAAGAGCAACTACAGGGCTGTACATACAGGTGGCAGGATGCCGCACCTTTTTGCCCCTGATGGAGGCCTCGGCAAATGTGCGCTGTTGCCTCCGGAGGGAACAAAAAGATGTGAAAACACACTACTTGCTCACCAGTAACCATTTAAAGTCATAGACAGTGTCCTGGGAAGGTGAAGTGCTGTTCCAACCCTTTTTGAATACAGTGGGCCCTTGGTACCTGCAATGGCTTGATTACAGGACCCCCTGTGGATACCAAAATCCATGGATGTCCAAGTTCCATTAAATACAATGGATAGTAAAATGATGTCCCATATATAAAATGGCACAATTCAGGTTTGCTTTTGGGAATTTATATATTTTTTGAATATTTTCAAGCCATGGATTGTTGAATCCATGGATAAAAACATCCATAGATACAGAGGGCTGACTGTAATGGCATTTCTGGTGTCAAATTTTTGTTCATTTATTCTTTTGCACAGAGCCAGCCTGTTTGAACTATGTAATAAAATCACACTGAAAGAGACTCACCTACACACAAATGATCATATTATAGTTAAAATGTGTAGCCACAGTATAATAACATCCATGGCTAATGAAATTGACTTCTAGAAAGGACAAGCATTTCTCAAATAGGTCTCATTGAGAAGTCAAGGTGACAGCCTCTTCCTCTTCCTTCTCCTTATTTCATCTATTAGATCCACCATTAGCCTGTGAAAAGCATAATAAGATTATCAACTCAGAGTGTTAAAAACACTAGGGATATTTTCAAGAGTCAGATCCAAATCCTCAATTAAACTCTTAAGCAGAGTGGAGCCAGTACTTTGTTAGGCCTGCAACAGGAGAACCATCTGTAAAGTATGTCAGGTTGAAAGAGATGGGGGATGCATAGGCCCTCAGAAAATTAGGTATCAAAAATAGAGAATGAATCCCCCATTAAAGAGACCTATTGGAAGAGTTATTTTCTGCTGCTTGTGACCAAGATCTTCTCAGTGCACTATGCTAGTGGTTGCACTTTATCTATACCCTCCAACTATCCTATTTGTCAGGGACCATACCAGTTAATCTGTGGTCACCCCACTTTTTTGAGCTGTTTTTGGAATGTCCCAGTTTCTCTCTGCTCTTCTCCCCCCCCCCCCCCCCCTTTCCACAGATTACTTCTGTTGCTATAAAGTGCAAAAGTCATTTGTACTCAACCCAGTGGGCAGAGAGGAGTGAGGTGGAATCTTATCTTTCTCAGTAGGCTCAGGCAAAAGTGAACTGCTGCAGCCTCTCCTAGCTTGTGTGTTCTTCCTCAGTAATCCCTTTTGTTATCTTGACCACATGCTGATGTTGTTTGACCACATGTGTCCTCATTTTCATGTGTGAAATGTTGGAGGATATATTTTCCAGGGTTGCACAGATGGGGAGAGGCAAGTACAATCTTCCAGATCCCAGCAACCTGTTTCTCTAGTCCCTCACTTTCTTCACAGCTACTGCTTTTGTTGTTGATGTGTGTGTGGCAACCTCATGGGTAAAACCGTGGGGTCGCGACCTTCTCTCAGGATAGCAATGCTCATCAAGATTGAAACGTGGCAGTTCTACTGGCAAACCATAGGACTTCGACCTTCTCTCGAGATGACAATGCTTTATCCATAATTAGATAGATAAGCCCATGTTGATTCGGCTGGCTTAGCTGGTCTCCATATCCTGCTTCCTTGCCTCAAGAGCACGCACCAAGCATGCACTGATCACGCACCTGTCATGCCAGTCAGATGACCTAGGAGCAAGGCTATCATCAATGATTGTAAGGAAGACAATGGACGGAAGTAAGCAAAATCACAATAAAAGGCCCAGCCAGAAACCTGGCTGGGAGGCAAGCTTGTGAGGAAGCTTGTGCACCCCATTCCTGTCTCTGCGTCTCCTTGCCGCGACATGTGTGCCTTTAAGTCATTTCTGACTTATGGCATCCCTAATACAAACATATAATAGGGTTTTCTTGCCAGGTTTCCTCAAGGGGGTTTGTCATTTCCTCATCTGAGGCTGAGAGAGTGTGACTTGCCCAAGATCAGTGGGTTTACATGGTTGAGCTGGAATTCAGACTTTTGTTCCCAGAATCTTAACATTCAAACCACTATACCACTCTGTCTTCCACTTTTGCCTCTACTGGCACTGACTACATCAGTGTACGTTCATCAGAGGAATGCCCTAACAGGCTTAAAAAGACATAGGCTCAGCTCACACTACATTTTTATCTTACCATCTCTTAGCTAGACCCAGATACCCAGGCCCATAATCTAGCAATATAAAAATAATTGCATGGCATTTATGATGGTGTAGTGGCTTGAATATAGAGCTTTGACCTGGGAGACCAGGGTTCTAATCCCTGCTAAGCCATGGATATCTACTGGGTGACCTTGGACAAGTCACACTTTCTCAGCCTCAGAGAGAGGCAAAGGTAAACCCATCTGGACAATTATTGCCTAGAAAACCCTATAAGGTCACCTTAGGGTCACCATAAGTCAGAAACCAGTTGAAGGCACACAACAACATTTGTAATAGTGTACAAATCACCCACAACTACAAGGAGCCTTTCGCCAATGTTTCAGTTAAACCAAATATAACATTAGGTTTTGAGCCTGTTTATTCTTAAATCTTTCAACATGAAATGTCTCTTCAATAGTTAGATTAGCCCTGCTGGGATAAGTATCATAAGGTTCAGTAAATTAAATATAATTGGAATCTGTTGGAGTTTGCTGGCATGATCTGTATCTAAGTAGGGAGAAAATGACATCCAAGCTAGGAGGACACCATCAGGATTAGATTGTTTCAAAAGAAGTTTGTGAATGCCGCTCATATTGAAAGAATGTGTAAGGAGAATGTGGTGCTGCACATTCTGCCTCTGCTCTTCTCACTGACACACCTGGCAGCTACATCTTCCCCTGTTGCCCCATTTGGAATTTGCTAGAGGAGACTATGCATATGTACCAAAGGAATAACAGAGTGTGTTCAAAGAATTCAGAATAGTAAATATTGCAGGTAGCCTCATCCCTGCCATTTGTGCATTCAGCGTCCCTATATGCATACCGATACATGAACACAGAATTCATCCTTGCAAAAGCTGAGCTTGATTTAACTAGAATTCCCACATGTATGGAGTCACTATTACGGCTTCCAGTAGCTTTGAGAAAGGTTGTCACAGGCACATTTTTGAATAGTGCACCTCATTCATAACCTAATCTCTTCTTCTTTGCTACTCCATCTTTTCAAGTCAGTACCTGAAGATAGCTCCTGGTTGTTGAAGCCAGATCTGTCAGGGGATGTTGGTGTTGGATGTGTTGTTGTTGTTTTGCAATGGCACCTAACCCTTTGGAGTGTCCTTCCAAGAGAAATATGGCAGGCCACCTTTCTGTGGCCTAGTCTATACATAACATCAGAGTGCTGATAAGCTATATATTTTACAGAAAACTACATATTATATTATATTATAAATATTTGTTGGTTTGATGTGATTATTTATATTTTAATTTTATTTTTGTCTTTCAATCTCAGGAGCGCAAATTTCCTAAATTTGTATCCAAAGAAATGGAAAACATGTACATTGAGGAACTGAAGTCATCTGTCAATTTGCTAATGGCAAACCTGGAAAGCATGCCAGTCTCCAAAGGTGGGGAGTTCAAGTTGCAAAAGCTAAAACGCAGCCACAACACCTCAATTATTGATATGGGAGAAGAAAATGAAAACCAGCTTTCAAAGTCAGATGTTGTGCTGTCATTTTCTTTGGAGGTAAAAATGTACAATTTTTCTACAGGCCACTTGGAAATAATCACAATAAAAGAAAAAGTCTTAGCCATCAATATGTAGCTAATGAGAGCTTAAAAGAAGTGTTGTAAAGTCAGCAAAAAACAAACAAACAAATGGATTACCAGTACCCAAGAAGATTAATCTTCTAAGAAACAACATACAAATCTGTTTAGATTTGCTCTTTTCATTACCTTGCAGCCCCATTAGTGCAGTCTGTTAGCAGAATTTAGTTGAACCAGTTAACTAAATTAAAGACTGCTTGCTTGCCTAGAAATTTCTCATTCAAGGATGTGATACATGTGATTGCTTAAAAAGGTGTTGATCTGCAGTTGTTATTCTAAATCAGTCTTGTATTTTCAAACTCATACCTACATTTCCACAGTACTTTAGCAGGATCTAGAAAGATCTCATTCAAAAATACATTACCCATGATAGCTTTAAAAGTTCTTGAACCACAGTTGATCCACAGTTGTTACTCTGAATCAATCTTTTATTCTGAATCAATCAAAAATATACCTGTATTTGCACAATAGTTTGGCAGAACGTAAAAAGATCTCATTCAAGGATATGATATATTTGATTGCTTTAAATGTTGTTCATCCACAGTTGTTATTCTGAGTTAATCCTGTGTTCTCAAACAATCCAACACATGCCTGGATTTCCATAGTACCTTAACAAAACTTCCATCTTCACTGTCTCAGAATAGTTGAATGTCTTTGTGCCATGAAAGGAATTTAGATCTTCACCTTGTGTACAGACTTGAGATACCAAATACAGTCTCCTTCCTTGGAGGTCTTTAAACAGAGGCTGGATGGCCATCTGTCAGGGATGCTTTGATTTGGATTTCCTGCATGGCAGGGGGTTGGACTGGATGGCCCTAGTGGTCTCTTCCAACTCTATGATTCTATGATTCTATGATTTCATTCAGTCATCAAAAATACAACACAAAATGAAGTGGACGGGAAGCAAAGGCCCCTAATTATTTTCCTTCCTTCAGTGTTCATTCAGTTGTCTCAGCAGCTTCATCTTGTAATCAAATCTATTATCCTGAAGTAAATAAGTTTTCTCCTGCTTTAATCACTGCTTGTTTAGAAACCCACATGCATCTTTACAATGGAAGATGTCTTTGTTTAGATCAAATGAATGTTGCAAATCAGTCAGAGCAGCCACCCAAAGAGGTCACTCTGAGTTGAGTTGAGTCATCCCTTATTCTTTGAGGTCACACAGGATTGATAAAGGCATATTCTAACAGTGCTAGGCAGTGGGGCTTGTTATAACAAACATTATAAAGGGTAGGAGGGGTGTTTCTTGGTGGCTGTCCTTTTATTGTTTATCATGTCAACATTTTGTTGATATTTGAATCTTTGCCACAGAGGTTTGAATTCCTGCTCAGCCATGAAAACCACTGAATGATCTTCAGCAAGTCACATGCTCTCAGCCTCAGGTGAAGGCAATGGCAAACCTCCTCTGAACAAATCTTCCTAAGAAAACTCCATGATGGGTTTGCCTTAGAGTTGCCATAAGACAGAAATGACTTGAAGGAACACACACACACACACACACACACATTCCTTGATGTTAAATTATAAGTAATCTTAATGCAATATAGCTCCAGTTCAAATAATGTCTGAATACCACAGGAGTGTTGAAGGAGTGGCAGCTTTCCATGCTATCTTGATAACACACAAAGGGGGGACAACTAGTTATCATAGCCAAGTACTGTGATTCCTATCCATACAAATATTGCTCATAGCTGTAGGTTTTTTTCCCTCTTCTCCCAGATTTCCAAGAAGCTAATAGAAAATGTTCCCAACCTTTTCTTTAAAAATATTGTTATGAAGTGGCAAACCTGGCAGAGAAAATTATTTCCTGCTTGGTAACCTTTAATGCTGTTTCCATTTCATCCTTTATTTGTTAACATGTAGATATGGAAAGAATTTACGTTTTGGAAACAGTTGTTGTTGTTTTTCTGACTCATGGAGACCCTAAGTGAACATATCATAGGGTTTCCTTGACAATTTTATTCAGAGTAGTTTTGCCATTGCCATCCTCTGAGGCTGAGAGAGTGTGACTTGCCCAAGGTCACCCAGTGGGTTTGCACAAGTTTATAAAGACTTGAAGGTCTATTTCTGATGTCTCTTTCCCAAACTGGTAGTTGGTTGAGAAAACAATTAGGGAATCACACTCCCTCTTGGTTCCAAACTCTACAGTAACCCATTTTACCTCTCTGTCTCTAATACAAACACAGGCAACAAAGTAATTGTTGCAATTTGAACAGGTCATACTACTAAGTGAAACTAAAGTTAGGCATGACCTCTAGGCTATATACATTTTTAATCTCAGTTACTTGTTCAAATAATCTAAGAACAAAATTAATCTGATACAAGGAACTGGGTATAACCATTCCTGATTCCAACTGGGAAAAAAATCTGGTTAAAGGGGTCAGTTAAACTTTTGTCCTCAAATTTCAAAGACCACTGTATAAAATTAATTATTTGGTGACATTTAACCCAAATGAAAGTATTTTTGAAAGTATTTTTAAACCTCAGATGGGTGTTGTTAATGACAATGTGGTAAATTGGGGATCTTACCACCTTATATGATGGACATGCCAACAGGTGGATGCGATGATCAGGAGCGCTTGTTATCAGCTTCGGCTAATACGCCAGCTGCATCCCTACCTGGACCAGAAGGACCTTGAAACTGTAGTACATGCTCTGGTAACCTCTCGATTGGATTTCTGCAATGCGCTCTACATGGGGCAACCCTTGTACCAAACCCGGAAGCTACAGTTAGTGTAGAATATGGCAGCAAGATTGGTCGCTGGTTGTTCCAGGTCTGACCATATAACACCCATCTTGAAAGATCTTCATTGGCTGCCTTTTTGCCTCCGGGCTCAATACAAGGTGTTGGTAATGACCTATAAAGCCCTAAATGCCTTGGGCCCAGGATACTTGGAGGACCGCCTCTCCCCATATAATCTGCCCCACACACACAGGTCAACAGGGATGAAATTGTTGGAGGTCCCAGTGACACGCTATGTGAGGACCTCACAGAGGGCATTCTCTATCGTGGCCCCTAGATTTTGGAATAGTCTCCCAGATGAGCTCCGCTCCACCACATCTTTAGCTCTTTTTAAAAAGAACCTGAAGACGTATTTCTTTTCCCAAACCTTCCCACCGTGAAAAATCATTTTTTCCTTTACCCCTCTTCATTGATGACCCAGGAATGTATATATCGACTTCCCCTTCTATCTGGCCCTTTTGTTGTTAATATCATTGTGTTGTTTTTAATGCTGTTTTTAATTGATTTTATTGGAATGTTTTTTATATATAATTGTTCGCCGCTTTGATCAAAATTTTGGAAAAGCGGGTTACAAATAAACTATATATATATTAAATAATCCAGTTTGACACTGCTTTAACTTCCATGGCTCCATGCTATGGAATTCTGGGAATTGTATGGTGAGGCACAAGAGCTGTCTGACAGAGAAAGCTCAATGTCTCCCAAACTACAGTTCCCAGAATTCCACAGTGTGGAGTCATGGCAGTTAAAGCTATGTCAGCCTGGATTATTTCTCTAGTGTGGATGCAGCTTTAGAAGAGAATTCCATAGGGAGTAACCACTGAGGCTGCACTTACACTAAAGAAATAATCCACTTTGACACCAGTTCAATGGCCACGGGTCAATGCTATGGAATACTGGGAATTGTAATTTGTTTTGACAGAAGAGCTCTCTGATAGAGAAGGCTAAATGTCTCACATAACTACAGTTCCCAGAATTCTATAGCACTGTACCATGGCAGTTAAAGTGGTGTCAAACTGGATTATTTCTGCAATGTGGATGCAGCCTGAGACTGCTCTATCTCACGTCCTCCCTGGACATTCCTGTGAAGGTGGTGGAACCAAGAGAAAGACCTCCCACAAAGATCTTAAAACTCATGTATGAGGAGATATGATCCTTCAACGTTCTTTGTTTTCTTTCTCTTTGTATCTGTTTATTTTCATTATCGGAGAAAAGTGTTGATTGGATTAAAAATAAATCTTTGGGAAATGGTAATATCATATGCACTGCTGTTGTTTCACAGGGCCTCTTTTTATTATTCTACTCTCTTGAGTTGTTTAGTCATCCTTCCTTGTGTGAAATGATTTTGCATATTGCTGATTAGAGTTGCCACCTGTGTTTTGCAGGAAGCCTTGATTTGTAAGAATAAAAAAACAAAGAAAATTACAGAGAACACAAGTTTTTGTAAACATACAATTTATATTTGCAATTTATATTCCCACATGTAATTTTAAAAGTATTTTTCAATGTACATTTTTCTTTAATAATAATGCGCATTCTTTGTTGTACAACAGAAGTGAGCAAACTTTAGGCTTGCAGGCTTGGCTGTTGGATTGTTTACTAGAAAACCAGTACCCACTAGGGAAAGCCTGGGACACAAAACATGCATTTTGAATTAAATAATGCTAAATGCATTTCTTTTGAGTATTAGAACCAAACTCACAGTCCCTCTGCACAGATATCTACTTCTGGTTCTACTGGTTTCCTTATTTCAGTAGAATGGTTTACAGATGAATGGAGAGAATGATTTTGTTGCCACCATTGTTAAACAATCTTTACCAATCATCTACAGATCGCCTTAAGACAGTGACAGCTATACCCCAGAATAGGTTCAGTATATTGAATAACTTCATTAATATTCCGACTAAAATCCAGAGCAGATTACCTATCCCACTAAGATGGAAGTCACTAGCTACCATTACCTAGTTATTACCAGGAGTTCCTGAGCCATGCCCACACTACAAAAATATGGCTGGGTTAGATGGGAAGATGAAATTTAAGCCATTCTCTTGCCCAGGCTCTTTTTTTAAAATATGGCCCTATTCCTGTTCAAGAACAAAGGTTAAATAAGCATTAATACATAGAGACATCCTTTATTTGGCCAATATAAATTATCCACATAGGTGCAGACTCAATCACATACACATACATGCACTTGCTTCTTGATGCTGTGCATTCTAGTGTGCAACACATATAGTACCCTAATGGTCCAAAGCAGAAGGGAACAGAGTCACTTGAGTTATGCTAGACCATGTACTCTGCAGCCTGATCCTATTAAAGATAATTCAGGAGCAAAGGTGATCTTCCCACTAATAAGCTAGGAGTGCCCAGATAAGGATGAACAGAAAGATGTGATACAAAGGAATGACAGTCTTAAAACCTACATTTTTAACCATTCACATGATTCATGAAGCTTGTGACAGTTGCTTGAAATTTCTGCATGCTCTGCCATGTGCCGGTCATGTGCATTTTCCAGCAGCATTTTGCTAGACTTGATTGAAAACAGCAAACTTGAAAAGGAGTTTTAACTAGCAGTTCTTATGTGAATGGATTCCAAGCTGTCCACTCAGGTTTCCCATAGATTTTCTGGTATATTATCCAGACTTAAATCCAATTTTGCACTAGTTGATGTTCACTAGCATTATGCTGTTTTCTCCTTATCTACCTTGCTCCTCTGTTCTGCCTGAAATCTGCTTTGGAGGCTTTCCAAGTTCCCCTGAGCAGGTTTGGGGCACTTAGAAGAGTAGGTGGGATTCCACTGACATGAAAAATTCTGCCGACCAAGCAAACATGTCAGAACCTGGTCTAGATAGCTTGCTATAATTTGGCAAAGATTTCTGTCTCCCGGTTGTATCAAACAGCATCAAAATAGAGTCTTTTAGATTCTCTGCTCATAGCACAGTAAATTCACATATGCTCACTGCACTCTCAGAAGCAATAGGTAGATTGTGTTTGTTACTAGAGCTGTATCCTGAATGCAGAATTTTCTCCAGTGCTGTTTTTTCCCCTTATTTAATAGGTTGTCATCATGGAGGTTCAGGGTCTCAAATCTTTAGCACCAAACCGCATTGTATATTGCACTATGGAAGTCGAAGGAGGAGAAAAACTACAGACAGATCAAGCTGAAGCATCAAAACCAACGTAAGTTTTTCTTCACTTGCATCAGATTTTTTTTTACTTTCCTCCAGCCTTGTCACAAGCATGAAGAAAATAGTTAATCCTTCTACCTTAAATGCAAGAAATAGCTCCCCATAGGAGACAATTACTTGGCCTAAAATTAATGACTCCTAAGCCATGGCTTATAGCACATTCTTTAGTTTTGCTGAAGTTAGTGAGACATATCATAGTACTTAAAATTAAGCATATACTGATTTGCTGTGCAGAAGTGAAAAACAGTGGGCTTGAAAGAAGCACAGATTCCTGCTGATTCTGTATTCTGTTGTATGGAAGAAATTATTTTGTGGACTGACTGAAAACCTCCTAATTATGGTAACATGTGGCTCTTTCTTTCACCTTCTTCCGAGAACATTTCAGTTGCCCCAGGTCACATTTTAAAGATATGAGAACCTCTTCTTTTCCCACAAACTTCCAAATGTCATGAAGGAATTAATAAAGAATCTATCTCATTATGTCAGGCACTGCTGGGATGAATCAGCAGTCCTAAGGTGTGTGTGTGTATGTATGTATGTATGTATGTGCCTTCAAGTCACCTGTCAACATGGGAACCCCATGAATTTCATAAACTTTTTTTAGGCTACGAATGCTCAGAGGTTGTTTTTCCAGTTCTTTCCTCTGAAATATAGCCTACAGCACCTAGTATTTATTGGCAGTCTCCCATCAAAGTACTAACCAGAACCTGATTAGCTTCCAAGATCAGACAAGATCTGGTGCCTTCATGATATTTAGGCCAGCTAGGAGTCCTAAGGACCAGAGACTTCATCACCAGTTTACAGATAAGTAAACTGTTAGAACTGCAAGCTATCTTGGATAAAGCCTCCTTTTGTCACATGGCAGCTGGAAACAACATAATTTCTCAGTCATGTGGTCAAGAGTCATGGTTCAAGAAATCATGTTATATTTTGTTATATGGGTTTGTGCATATCTGTCAAAAGGTTGAAAACCTGAAACACGGGGAATCTTGTCCCATCCACTCAGAAGACAACAGTTAAAAGTAAATGGCAATGTCCACTTTGATCCTCTTCTTTCCCCTTCCCTAAGTATCACTCTAGGAGTTACAAACATAATGCAATATTTTAAAAATCAACAAGTTAATTGTTGAACCTTTTTGTGACAGTCTTCAGTTTGGTCAGATTTACATTTTATCACTTTCTTCAGAAGCTTAACCTAGAGACAACTATATGGAAACTCACCATGTTGACATGATTTCTTTTGGAAATAATTCATCTAAATATAGATACCCACATTTGGAAATGTATTTGAAAATAAAATTGAAAAAGATTAGTGGTGAGATAGGTACTCTTCTAGTTTGTTCTTTCAGTTTGTTTTTCCTTTTCACACTATAGGTATAAGCATTCTATATGCCCCTGCTACTTAATGCATAATTCACAATCCTCCATGTTGTCATTTTCCAGGAATGTTCAGCCTTCACCAGTGTTTGTGCCATAAAAATTAGATTCCTAGCAGCTGTTCTGATTTTGTCTAAATCTACAAATCTGCTCACATATATCACAAAAAATAAAACGGATTGTTTCTAATCTAATTTTTCAGCACCAGATTTTGTAATCATTTTTCCTTCTTCCCTGATACACTTGGTGCAGGAAAGATATTTTAAGGAACAATCTTGGAGTCCTTCACTAAATCCTAATTGTCATTTAGGGTGTCAATCAATAGCACATTTGACTAAGCAGTGCTGTTCCTAATGCATCTTGATTTATAATGCTGCCACACCAAAATCTGCAAACATGTGAAATGTGTGTTCAGTATTACGCTTCCAATAATCCAAAATGTTTTTTTTAATGTGGCATATTTCAACAATTATTCATCTTGCACCAGGAAATTTCCAGTGCTTTCATGCTGAATTTTTCAGTTCTTTCAAGTAGCATTGTGCATTCTTGTGATACCTGCATCCTCATTCTGTTTTAAGCATTTGACGTCAAACAATCCGCCTTCTTGCAGATTTAACTATTTTGCACCAATTCCTGATGATACCTAGAAAACCTTGAAGGACATATGTGCTTATACTACAGAGATTAGGGATTTTGGTGTTCTGTGAACAAGTGGAGCAGGAGATAGAGGGGCAGAGTTAATTATACAAATTGCTTTTGTCATATCAAATACAGGGCTTCCAGATTTGGATGCAGATACTGAAACCCAAGAGAAATCTGATCCTTTGGATCAGTTGACTGTTTTGTACTTTTTGGCTAAAAAAGGAGCATTCCAACTAGCAGGAAGATCTGGCATGTTGCATTCCATTTGTTATAGTTTGTCAGACACCTTCCCCTGCACCAAATATACAAGAAATTAATGGTGACTTACATCACTTCATCTCCCAGTGAGATTACCAAATCTTGCAAAAATTAGATTTTGGATTACAACCCCCAAAATGCTTGTTATGCTTCCAGGGGATTCTGTACATTGTAGTTTAAAATGACTTTCCAGTGCTCTGGAAATGGCTGAGACTGAGTTGTACTTTGTGCTGGCTGTTCTTAGGGTGGTCTTTCATTAACTTTAATAATAATAATAATAATAATAATAATAATATTTATTTGTATACCGCCCTCTGGCAAACCAATCCGGGCGGTTAACAACAGTAAAATATAAAATATGACAATTAAAAACACTTTATCCCTCCCCCCCTTAAGACAATATTAAACAGTATAACATATTAAAAACACAATGTCAATGCATAAAAACAACAATTAAAAACTAAAAACCCTGATATCCCTCTGTTGATCCTCGACCATCACTAAGATGGGGCCACGGGAGGAATGAGGGAATCAGGAACCTGGGCCGAGATGGTTAATCTGGAAAGGCCTGCCGGAAGAGATCCATCTTGACCGCTTTTTTAAAGCTGTCTAATGATGTTATGTAAAATGTAAAAGGTGTTGTAATTTTCTTTCTTATATTTAATCCAGATCAATATTATATGATACTTTCAAAATAAGGCAGATAATTGGGAATGCTGATCTATTAAAGTATTTCTTTAGGTTAGAACAAATCTTTATAAGTGTAAAAGTATCAATGAAGTTGGGAAGACTGAAGCCCGGTCCATTCCTTGATGGTTTTTTCCCTACATGGGCCTTGTCTGTATAGGCCAAATAAAATGGCCCTTCCTTGTGCTTGTGCATGGAAACTGGACAATGCAGGGACAAAACCACGATTCTGGTGCAAACAGACTGGCTGATGGCCAGCCCATTCAGCACCAGAACTGAGATATACCTCTTTTTCCAAAGATTTTAAAAAGACTCCAGTTTTGGATCTGGAGCCCTTTGTCTGACACTAGGAAGATATTTGAAATATGTCCTGCTCTGCCATGCGGCACATCTGCTGCTACTGACAGTGGCTTGCTTTGAGGTCAGAACAAGGTGCCCAGCCATGTGTTCAAGGCTGAGTGCCTCATTCTGACTTCAGAGCAAAGTGACCCATAACAGCAGTGGACATGCCATGCAGTTCAACAAGACACATATAAGATCAGGTGCCCGAGCATTGGAATGGAGTGCCTTTGCAACAGAGAGGGTCAAGGTAACTCTGGGGACAAAATATTCTGGACTGCCCTGCACCTATCTATGTAGATAAAATCATGGAGGGGAGAGGGTGCATTATTTTAAATTTTAATTTCCCCCATCTGTAAATAATATTGATGTTGCCATTCTTTCTTTCTTTTTTTTTCTTTCTTTTTTTTTGGGGGGGGGGACTGTAACTCCCACATGGCTATACTGGCTGGTTGTTGCTGGGAGCTGTTGCCCAAAAAACACTTTCCAGTCATCATTGTTCTATAGACAACATACAACCTACCTATTAGTATTTACTCAGATGGAAGTTCTACCGCCATCAATAAGGCTTGCTCTCCAGTGGTGTATGTTTTGAAGCCTGGACTCAGGGTTGATCCTAAGCGCTAAATGTACTGCTTCATTGGTAGATAGTACTAGAATTGTAATAACAATTCAAAGGCCGGAATTCAGCAGCATCAGCATTCTTTCGCTTCATGTGTTGCATATGTCATCCAGATTACAACTCTTTTGACTCCTGTTTCAGTTTATTCATCAGATAAGCACTCTGTTTGCTTTAATGGCCTGTTTAATTAAGTTTTTTTAAAAAAAATCTGATGTTTATTTCCAATTTACTAGCACATCATTCAGCAGCTTTCCAGGAAAAAAATATTTTCCCCCATGTCTGATCAGAGCATCAGTTCTTGTGAAACATCTATCAGCAAGCTGCTCACATACCCTTTGACTGGGACTACTGATCACATTTTGGATTTCAGCTTTGTGTCTTATGTGATTTGAAAAGCTGCCGAATAGCTCCATATATACAGTAAAATGAAATGAAATGGGTTCTACCACTGCATAACTGCATAAGCATCTAATTACTAACTTTTTCTGTTTCTGAAAGGAAACAAGGAAAAAATAGTCTTTATTCAAGAAATCTCAGAAGGGAAAAACATTGGCATGTCAGGTTTACTCCTGGTATCTGATTCCCTCATTTTCCACATATATTTAAGGCTGCAAACAGATACAAACTTATTTAGAAGTTAAGTCTCACTGAATTCAGTGAGACATATTTTTCACTTTACATGTGCATGATTGCACCATAAATTCTGTAATGATTCTCACAATATTTGAATTTAGACAGGACAGTGAATACCCTTGAGAAGCAGTTTTGTATTCAGTTGTTCTGCTCCAGATGTTTCGCCTAAGATTTCTGGAGAGGATGAGTCAGCAAGCCCTTCTCCAAATATTCAGAAGCTACTTATTATCTTACAGTCATGCAGAAAAAAGGGAGGGACTAGACAATTATATCCCTTGTTTTAAATCATAGCATCATAGAATTTTAGATTTTGAAGAGACCACAGGGACCATCCAGTCCAACCCTCTGCCATGCAAGAAATCACAATCAAAACATACCCAACAGATGGCCATCCAGCCTCTGCTTAAAGACTTCCAAGGAAGGAGACTCCACTACATTCTGAGGGAGTGTGTTCCACTGTGAACAGCCCTTACTGTCAGGAAGTTCCTCCTAATGTTGAGGTTGAATCTCTTTTCCTGTAACTTGCATCCAGTGCTCCGGGACCTAGTCTCTGGAGCAGCAAAAAACAAGCTTGTTCTATCCTCAATGTGACATCCCTTCAAATACTTAAAGAGACCCCTTCATCATCAGAAGTGACCAAATAGAGAATCTAAGGAACTTCTTTAAGAAAGCCTATATAAACCACTAATAGCTTCAGCATAATAACTGTTCACTTGCCATCTACCATTTACTTGTGCCATTGTTTTACCAAGTTACACATCCTCATAGAACACAATAATCATTTATATGCAGGAAAAACTCTATTTAATATGCTGCAGAACAACTGATTGCAGATATGGACAAACTGTTATTCAGGGATTCTTCCTACAGAGAAACCATTGACAGCTTGAAATTAGTTTGAAACTTTCCCCAATACTAGCTGGTTATTTTATCCACTGATCCTTTATGGTCAGTTTAATGTAGGCTGAAAGTTTTCTTAATGTAGTGTACTGTATGTCACTTACAGAGACCAGTTTATTTATCAGAAAATTATCATGTTTGGTTTATTAACAGTTTATTGAGACAATAATTACAATATGTACTGTATATACTCATGTATAAGTCTAGACATTTTAGTAAAAAAATTAACTCCAAAAAGCTGGGTCGACTTATCCACGGGTCAGTGTAAATATTGTGTTTTAATTCTTCCACTTCTCTATGTAGAATGGCAAAAGGTAAAAACTTACTCCATCCTGGAAGCACCCAAAAGAAGCATAAGCCCCTTCTGCTCTTTCTGCCATGATGCCACTTCTGGCCTTTTTGAATGCTTGGGCAGAAAAATGACAGTGGCACCTCTTTTGTATTTTCCCTCAAAGGGGTGCTAAGAGGAATCGGGCTGAGAAGGATCTGAATAAGACATTTCTGTATGAAGACAGTAAACTTTGTCCTTTATGTTGTTTGCTACATGCCCCTAAGTTTTATCTTTGACTTATCCATGAGTCATATGAAAATTCATAATTTTGCCCCCCAAAACTTTCCCCTCGACTTATATATGAGGTGAACTTATAGTTGGGTATATATGGTAATTCACTTTTTAATTTTTTTTCTTAGCAATAAAACAAAAGTAGTTCTCCATAGACATAAAATACTTATTCTCATAAAAAGAACTGAGGAAGGAACACAAGACCAGGAATTACAATAATTTGATACCATACATAGCCTTAAATAAAATTCTTTCTGTTACATATTAAAGACATAGCTGTGTGAGTCTGAAAAATCAATATGCAAAGGGATCTTGTAGCACCTTTGAAACTAACTGAAAGCAAAAAGTTGTTAGCATGACCTTTTGTAGACTTGAGCTATGTGGCTAAGATGGTGTTCCCTGGGAGGTCGTGGGTGGATTGTATTTTCTGCAAGTAGTGTACATCACATAGTGTACTTCACAAAATCACTTGCGCATCCTCCAATGTGGTTTATGAAGCAATGCCCTTCAGCAGTACATTGGGCAAACAAGCTGGTCCCTGTGCCAGAGGATAAATGGACATGAATCAGATATTAGGAATGGGACTATACTGCAGCTGGTTGCAGAACACTTCAGTCTTCCTGGGCCTTCCATTTTGGATCACAGAACAGATGATCTACAAATGAAGTTTGGAAAGAGAAGCAGCATAATTGGAATATATGCACAAACTGCAATCCATCAACAATGGGTTGAAGAAAGAAAATGATTTCCTGGCACACTACACACATTCTGGCTAACCCACCCACCCAGCCTCATGGAGACTCTCTTGACCAATTCATCACATCTTTTTAGTTCCCACACCGCATCCCAATACTCATTCATATGGTTATATGCTAACCTTGGCTTTAGGCAACACCTTTCTCCTCCTTTGTCCCCAGTGTACATTGTTGAAACCAAACTTGTCACCTCATCTTCACATCCACAAAGTTTTGCATTCTTATGAACATTGTCACATCCATACTGCTATATAGGTCTGTCCCTGGACTGTCCACTCTACCCCATGCATCTGAGGAAGTAGGCTCAAGTCTAGGAAAATTATGCTACCAACCTCTCTCTTTCTGTTTGTCTCAAAGGTGTTAAAAGATCCCTTTGCTTCCTATTACATAGTTTTTAGAAATAAGTTTGATGGAGTAAATATGCAAATACCTTGTCTTAAACATTTTACTCATCTACTGTATGTAAAGGAAAATCCTTATATGAACCATTTCCCCCTTTTATTTTAAGTGGAAACAAGGCCTTGTGGGGGAAGTGGAGGTGAAGAGGCTGCATATTTCTGAGAGGTTTTCTGGGTTTTTGTATGGCACCTTCCAGAATCCAAAAGCTGACCAGGCCACTGAGAAATTCATTCCAAAGAAATCACGTCTCCAGCCTTTGATATAATGCTAGAACTCATGCACTCATAAAGTAATCAGATTAAGGCAGGTTTCTTTACTTTGTGTATCTAAAAAGAGTTACTTTCAGGGGATGAAGAAGAAGAATTGCACAAGTAAATTCTAACTGCTATTTAAATCAAATCATCATTGGCATTCTGTTCTTGTTCCTCTGTCCCCTCCAGTCATAGTAAAGGAGTTAAGTCTGAATTCTGAATTGTAGAGAAGCAAGAACACAATGCTAAATCACATGTATTTTATTTATTTTTTGGAACATCTAGTAAATTTTAAATTATCAGTGTTGCTGTAATAGCCTGTATGAAACATTCCTGCAGCAAAAGCCGATCATCAAGATATTCACAAGAGACTACCGTTAGTTTAGGAGTGTGATAGCTGTAGCTGGCGGTGGGTGATAGACCATCTAAAGCCCACTAGTGTCCTCTAGCGGTTGAAAAACAGCATGACCTTCAATGGGGATTCCAGTCAAAGCACAGTCTTCCTGTTGCGTGTGGCTTTTGTGGCCACTAACCGTTCAATGAACAGTAACACTGGAAATGAGTTATATACCATGACAGTTCCATTTCTTCACTTCAAAGGTCACTGTTCTTTTAACTGCTCTAGACATTCCTTCAAGATAAGGCATGCAACTAATAGCTATGGGAGCAAGGAAGCAGACAAGAGATAAAGTTAACACAGGAAAGCACAGAACATGCTTAAAGGAGGCATTGAGTCCAAATCGTGTCATGCATTAGGTTCACTCCCATCCTTCCCTGTTGGATATACCTGTGAGGTGAGAATAATTATTTTTAAAGTTTTTATCATACGCTCCAGAAAGGCCATTCAGGTTTGGTGGTGTCCCCACCACCACCACCACTTCTCCCTATGTCTCTCTTTCTTATTAAATCCCTTTACAACATTTCTGCATCACAATTCTGTTTGGAATCTGGTTATATAAAATTACTTTCACACAAATTATTTACTGGGGAAATTGTGGCTGAACTCTCTTTGGAAGTTTGTGTATTTTTTAGAGAATCCACCTAAATATGAGGAATAACTCTCTCATTTTTTTCACTGTAAAAGCTGTTCCACAATGGAATAGATTGCCTCAGAGGGTTATACACTCTCCATCCTTGGAGGTCTTTAGACAGAGGTTGAGTGCCTCTCTTTCAGGAGTGCTTTAGTTGTGTATACCTGCAAAGTGGGGGGTTGGGTTAGATGGCCTTTGTGGTCTCTGTCAGCTGTATGATTCTGTCAATATGTCGTGGCACATAATGCATGTTGTGAATGTTTATGCCACTGACATTAGTTGTGCCATCCCCACTTTGGCGGGCTTTGGAAGAGAATCATCCTCTTGCAATCTTTTCTCCAGTGTGAAGAAAGCACAGGGGTATAGAGGATGGAGGCAGGATCCAGAAGCTTAGATATCTGTTGCACAAGTGACTTCCAGGGGCTGCAACAGTGTTGGTTTCTATGGCAGTCCAACAATGAATTTACTCATTTTTTTTAAACAAAAGGAGCTGTTCACAGTGCTGAACCTATTTTTGGATAGGGTTCCAGACTAAAGCCCAGAATGGATTTAAAGTCCCACTGACAGGGATACCACCAGTTGCTACTTGACTTTTATATATAAGGTATGTTGTGGTTTTTTTAAAACGATATCCAACAAAGGAGAGGTGTCTGTATTCCTTTTTCTCCATGTTGTCAACCTTAAAAGCCAGGACTGTTCACCATCCTGTTATACTCCATATTATAAGTCAGATGTTGGATGTCAGATGTGTTGGAACAAAGACAAACATGCTGCACAGTTAGTGCCATACCTCAGTAGTACAGCATACATTTTTAAACAAAAAGCTTAAAGGTTGGAAAAGTTTGTGGGGGGGACAGCACAACTCCAAGTATCCCCAGCCCACATGGCCAGTAGGAAATATTTTTTCTAAGATTAGAAAAGGTCCCAGGTTCAGCTATGGTATCTCTGAGTAAGACTCAGGAAATCTCCTGTTTGGAACTCTGTTTCCATTGTTATACCCAATCTGGAGATAAAATAATAAGGTATGACTATATTCTAAGTTTACCGAAGCCAACCCTTGCCCATATTGCAACAGCCAGAGAGAGAAAAAAGATAAAGTACTTATCCTTTGTTTTAGTGGAATGTACTTTACATAGTTTACTGAAGAGCTTAGAAGTAGCATGTAATAATTGGGCCATTTTAAGAAAGACTGGAACACATTGATTGAATTTAGGCTTTCAAAAAAAGTAGTAGTATGTAACAACATGGCTTCCCACACTTTGGAGAGAACTAGGGCAACAATATTATTCTTTCATATATGGTAACTGATAAGAAATTTTCTGTGTTTATGTTTGTATGTGTGTGGAAGAGAAATAAATAAGGTTCGCTCATTACCTCCCAAAATGTTACTGGGGTTCTTTTGGAGAGATTTTTGAGCATTTCAATCTGCTTTTAAATTTTCACTTTGCTTTTAATTAAAAAATAGTGTATTAGGAATTTGCAAGTAATCCACAATGGATAATACTAATGTGTTATGTTTTAAAAAATTACAGGCAATAAGAATGAAGAACTCTTCGAAAACAATGTCCTAAGCTTTGGCTTTCTATTACATTCAAATCACACAAATTATATCGCTGACAAAAATCCTAGCTTGCTCTGTTCTGAGTTCAGCAGTCAGAGAGTGCTTACTGTGCTTGTCCCTTCTTTGTTTTAGCAGAGTGTAAGTCCCATCTAGATTCAATCCTATGTTTTATTTATTTTGTTTATGTTCTACCTTTCAGCATTAATATCTCCAGAGAGGCTTAGCATATAAAAGAATAATAAGACAAAATAAAACAATATGAGGCTAAAAACAGCAGATAAAATTGCAACATTAAAGCAGTTTTTTAAAAAAAAATCCTGGTAGGAGTCAGCAGATTTAAACACATGCATGTGCAGAGGTAGCATAAAGGCAGCTAGACACAAGTTCTATGCTTGCATCTGCTAGTATGGATACTTTCAAAAGCTGCCACCTGCTGCTTCAAAAATATCAATGTAGATGGAGCTGGGGGGGAGGAGGATGTCATTTCCCCTCCCTATCCTGTCCCCAGCAGGCCTTTTCCATGCAAAAGACAAACAGAAAGAAAGATAGACACTATAAGTGATGTAACATATATAACTTTCCAAAAATAACTTAATATATATAACTTTCCAAATTTTGTCTTGTAGATACCTAGTATAAAGCTATGTTTGGATTTACACTAGGGTGGGTAAATTTTGAAGGCTAGCAGGCTGCATTTCCGGGGCCAGAATTCAGAAAAAGTATGCAACCCCTGGATAGACAAGGATCAAGTTACCGACAAAACTCAACAATTATAAGCTTTCTTTTATCCTAAATAAATCACTCCTATATTTGTGTATTTAGGAATTCTGCCCTGATCTCATGCACAATTTAATACTAATCATCTGTAAAGGACATTATGCCCTCCTTTTTCCAATGCAAATGTGTATCCATGCTCCTTGAAAAGCAAAAATAAAATCTATTACAGGGACTTATAAAGATACCTTTTTAAAACAAAACATCAAAAACTCAGACAGAAAATTATTCACATATGCACTATGCTATAATGTACTTGTCTAAACCCACTCTGCTGAAATTGGATATGACATTGTTTTCATGGGGATTTACATCAAGAGGCTACTGTCAGAACAGAATATGGAGAACCATCACAGGTCCCAGTTGGCAAGTGGGTCAGGCAAGGCTGCATACTTTCACCTTATTTGTTCAACTTATGTGGAGAAAATATTATATGAAGAGCAAGCTTGGACAAAGAAGGAGGAGAAATGAAAATAGGAGGAAGGAATATCAACAATCTAAGCCTGCATCCACACGGCAAAAATAATCCAGTTTGACACCACTGTAGCTGCCTTGGGTCCATGCTATTTATAAGGAAGTGTAGTTTGTTGTGGCACCAGAGCTCCACTTCCCAGAATTCCATAGCATTGAACCATGGCAGTTAAATTGATGTCATACTGGATTATTTCTGCAGTGCAGTTGGAGCCTAAGATATGCAGGTGGCACCATACTACTACCAGAAAACAGCATGAACTTCTATTAAGGAAGATCAAGGAAGAACGTGTAAAGGCAGGTGGACTGCTGAACATAAAGAAAACAAAAATAATGATCATGAAGGATCTACACAAATTCAACCTATACAATGAGGAAATCAAAATAGTAAAAGAGTTATTGGACCTTGAATCAAATATTGATCAAACGGGGAGAGCAGTTAAGAAGTTAGAAGACTGGGGGGGGGGGGTATCACACAGGGGAAAGGACATCCTTTTCATGTGGAGATTATCATATGATGTTGCACTTATCCCATCATAAGGAAGTTTCTGTTATTGAAAAATGATGGCCTGTTACAGACGGGCCTTTTAGTACGGACTCAGTCCGTATTAGGGTTAAAAGGGGCATCACTTCCGGACTCCCCTAACCCTAGTACGGACTGAGTCCGTACAAAATGGCGGCTCCCCTTCCACATGGGGGCCACCATGACGACGTCACGACTGCGCCGCCTCTATATGGGGCGGCACAGATGTGACGTTGTCACTCCGCGCCAGGGCGCTTAATGCACCCTTTGCACGGAGCAGGAAGGAGCTCTGTTTCGGAGCTCCTTCCTGGTTTGCGGCGCTGCTTTGCGTCGCTGGGTGCAGCCTTCACATGGCTGTGCCCAGCAACGCAAGGGAGAAAGGGGCCAAGCGGCCCCTTTCTCCTCCTCCCCACCGCCGTGGGGTGTCCTTGGGGCTTGAAGCCCCAAGGACACCCCTTTCCAGGCTGCAGGGAAGCGGCCTTTTGCCGCTTCCCTGCAGCCTGGAAAGCGGCAGATCGGGGCCTCAGAGGCTGCCGGTCTGGCAGCTGAGGCCCCAATACACCGGGGAAAGGCGCGCCTACAGGCCGCCCCAAAGGGGTGGTCTATAACGCGCCGATGAGTCAATTCCAGTTCATTGACAAGATAATGACCAGGTAAGCGCGGCATTTGTGATACTCTTTTGCTTGATCATGAGATAAGGACGGGAACAGGACGTGAGTGGTCCCTCCTTTGTCTCCCCCCCCATCTGAGAATCTTCTAGGAATGGGGGACAACTACTAGTATGGACACTTTCTAAAGAACTAAAGAACAAAGGTATACATCTAAGCACAAAAGTTAGAATCACACAATCCATTGTATTCCCTATTACCATGCATGGATGTAAGAGATGGACAATTAAGAAAGTGGTTAAGAAGAAAATCAGTTCATTTGAGATGAGGTGCTGGAGGAAAGTGCTGTGGACAGGTAAAAACAAATGAGTCCTAGAAACGATCAAGCCTGAAATCTCCCTAGAAGCCAAGATAGTCAAACTGAGACTGTTTTACTTTGGCCACATTATGAGAAGGCACAGCACATTGGAAAAGACAATAATGCTAGGAAAGGTGGAAGGAAGTAAAAAGAGAGGAAGACCACATGCTAGATGCTATTAAGGAGCTCAAAGTTCTGAACATATAGCAACTAAGCAGATCAGTGGATGACAGGGGGTATTGGAGATGTCTCATCCACAGGGTCACCAAGAGGGTCACCAAGAGTCAAACATCACACTTGTTGCCCTTCCTCCCTTCTCTTCTGTCTCACCCCTCTCTGCCTCTGATTCACAGATTAGATGATACTTGGAAAAGCTTTTTACAATTATTCTGTGCAGTTCTTTTTAGAAAATTATGAATAAAGAGCAGTTCAAGTGTTTAGCAAAAAGGAAACTTGAAATAAATTCAGTTGTCATTTATCTATGGATGATTTTGCCTTTAAAAAAGCAAACCAAGAACTTTATGTGTGGAAGTAATTTGCTATGCAATTATTGTTTGAAGCTAACTTTTATTACTGCTAACAAAAAAAACCTTTCACATGGAAGCTGTGTGCTTAGCATGACTGCAAATAATATTTCACTGGCCTAAATTATGTCCTTATGCTGAACATCACTATGGCAACTAGTGACATCATCCTAAAATCCAGCTTGCCCTAAATCCCATTGCTAAATTGTCATTACAGTAATGAAGTGAATATTTCTCAGTTTCATTAAGTATGAATTTATAAGCACCACATTGTTGTCAAAGGTTTGCTTGTATGTTTACTCTCATTTGCCTTATTCCCTTTGTGACTAATGCTCTTCTCATAAAGAAAACCTAATGGAAATTAATGTTTGCATTTGGTTCGTAACATTTGTTAGTAACATATGGTCTGGGAATGCTTGAGCAAATAAGAGGCTTTTAATAGTAAGCAGAGATAGGTGTTGTATAAAGCAGATGCTGACAAAATGCACAATTCAAGGTTGTAGATTAGTTCCCCCACCCCTTAGCACTTCTTACACCTCTCTTACATTAAGTCTGTTCCACAATCCTTGCTTTCATTTCGTTCAGTGAAAATGGATCTTAGGAAAGGAAGACAGTGGATACAAAAGGGAAAAAAGATCATTACATTCAAAGTAGAAAATAAGCTCCATGACACTAAAATGCAAGCAAAAAACCCACATAAAACCAGAATGCTCCTATTCCCTGATAAATAATGTTAATTGCTAGAAAATTACTATTTATTTGCTGCTAATAAATGTATAATGTCACTTAGATTTGGCAAGTTTGGATACTGTTAAAACTGTCAAAATAGGAGGCTTTGTATTCTGAATATTACTAAGCAATGAAGTTAATTTATGCCAGGTATTTCTGGCAGCTGGAGGCACCGACATGAAAGATTAAGTCTTGCAGTGCTCAGTCATAAAATGACATTTAGTGGCAGCTGGAAGGAGGTTGATCAGAGAGCAAAATCTATGTGGAAGCAGACAATTTAATTCATTTCCCTTGCTCAATAGTAAGTTACATAGAACAAAAATGCACAGTCACAGTGAGGTGGATTCAGAATGCAGGGGAACATAAACATATTTTATTTCTGTATAAGAGAAGGGGTAAATATTCTTCCCAGTAGTTTTCCACTATCAAAATGGTGTTTGCGGATTTTCAAGAATATACTGTTTGCATCTCAAATTTTCCATTTGTGTGAACTGAAGATAGTTCCATAAAAGTTAATCTCCATATCTGAAAGAAAAATGTTCAGGTTGCAGGCATGCAATGAAGAAAGTAGTGCTAAAATTGCTCCCAGTAAATTCAGCAAAGGAATTCATCAATAAAATTTTGTCACTAATGGAATTTGAAACTGTAGATTCCAGTCATTGACTGTAGATTCCAGTCACTGAAGACGAATTAAAATAATATTTTGTTGCCTCTTTATGCTATTATTTTTAAATCAAATCAGCATCAACCTATGGTCACCCTATTAAAGACAGACCAATAAGTGATCCTGTTATAACAGCCCTGCTCAGGTCTTGCAAACTCAGCACCAGAGGTTCCTTTATTGAATCAATCCATTTGTAATGCTGTCTTTCCCCTTTCCTACTGCCTTTATTTTGCCCCCAAATTACTGTCTTTTGCAATAAGCCATATTTTTTTCTCATATGTGTCCAAAGTATGAAAACCTCATCTTGGTCATTTTTGCTTCTCATGACATTTTCTTTAGAAGCCATGGATCTGTTTTTTGGGTAGCCCATGGTATTGATAAAGCAATGCTCCAGTGGTTTGTTCAACCAGTTTTGCCTCCTTTTTCATTTGAATCTAATCCATATGCATTGTTAAGAATATAATTTTGGTTAATAAAATGCACCCTCATCTGACACCTCCAGCTGGAAACTATTTTATTTCTCCATATTCCAACCTAACAGTGCTGTCTTGTCCAGAGTATGGCATCCCTTCAAATATTTAAATATGGCTATCATATGGCTATCAAGAGGTGACTCTTAACCTTCTCTTTCCCAAGCTAAACATACTTAGCTCCTCACAGGGCATGGTTTCCAGTTGTAAAGTTCAAATCTCCTGACATCACGTTATCAAACCTGTTCAGGATTGTTTACAAGAGCTTAGTTTTGCAGCCATCAGAAATAACTAAAGTCTATCTGAACACTTCACACATGCATTCTAGTTCCTTGTGAAGGTAAGATCCCTAATCAATACAATCTATTTAAAGGGGGTTGCTATACAGGATGTCTTCTGAAAATGCTATCAGTGGTGGGATTCATCTAGCATTCTAGCCCATGGAGGTAGCTTGTTCACCATAAAGATGGAATCCTATACAAATTTACTTCCATGCTATTTATATTAAACACAATAACACTTAACGTGCTCTGGGCTATATGACAGAGTATTTCCTTGGTGATCATTAAATTTCTGCCTGCACTGTGTAGCCAGCAACTAGATAAAAATATTCTGAGGTTATTTGTCACTAAGCTCCTAAACTATTATTTATGGCTTACATTTGTATCCCCATAGTTTCATTAAAACTGCTGAAAGCAGCAAACAATAAAAAAAATCAATATTAAAAACATCAGAGAGAGAGAGAGAGAGAAGCAGTAGGAAAAGTTCCTGTATAAATAAAAGGTTTTATCACACTGTTAGAAAATAATCAACGAGGGTTAGCTTAGAAAAGAAGCCTAAGTTTCCATCAAAGACACAACAGCTTTTGGTGGGATAGACAGTAAGACAGCCTTGAAAGTAAGAGCAGCTGGGGAGTTTGGCCTTGAACATTTTCAATAGTAGTGAATACTACTGAGGGTGCAATAGAACTAATATACATATAAAGTCGAAGGCTTTCATGGCCGGCATCCATAGTTTTTGATGGGTTTTTCGGGCTATGTGGCCATGTTCCAGAAAAGTTTCTTCCTGACGTTTTGCCAGCATCTGTGGCTGGCATCTTCAGCGAATGCTTTGCCTGGAAAAATTGGGTGTATATATACTGTGTGTGCCTGGGAATGCAGGAGTGATTTGCATGTGTATTGTTCTGTGTTGATGACTGGCCTCAGGCTGGGAGGCTAATGCAAAGGAGCATTAATGTCTGCTAATTGGTGATCATTATCTGCTGGGAAAGCCCCTGGTTAGCATGGTCCAGAATTTTGGTGTTTTCAAACAGTATTTTATGCCCAGGATGGTTTGTGGCATGTTCTGCTACTGCTGATTTTTCTGGCTGGTCCAGTCTGCAGTGTCTCTCGTGTTCCTTGATTCTTCTTTGCACACTGCATTTGGTGGTCCCTATGTAGACTTGTCCTGCAGCTGTGAGAGGGTCTCTCTGGTCCTTGGCTAAGTGAAGCATTTGCTGGATTTTCTTCGTCAGTTTGGAAACCATTTGAAGGTTGTGCTTCCTCGCCACCTATGGTTTTACAACCACTACCATGTCAGGATGCACAGGGAAGCTACTGAAATCCACAAACACCTGGACAATTTCAACAGAAAAGAGGAAACCCTTAAAGTGAACAAAATTTGGCTACCAGTCCTGAGCAGAATAAGGACTCAGCAAATGCAAATGGGAAACCATTCAGAGTCAGGGGCTTTCCCAGCAGATAATGATCACCAATTAGCAGACATTAATCCTCATTTGCATTAGCCTCCCAGCCTGAGGCCGGCCATCAGCACAGAACAATACACATGCAAATCACTCCTGCATTCCCAGGCTCACACAGTATATATACACCCAATTTTTCCAGGCAAAGCATTCTCTGAAGATGCCAGCCACAGATGCTGGCGAAACATCAGGAAGAAACTTTTCTGGAACATGGCCACATAGCCCAAAAAACCCACAAAAAACTAATATACATATACTTCCCTGCCCAGTTGCCAATGGACATCATCTGGTGAAACAAGGAAAGTAAGTTCACTCTCATAACCCTTTCTTAAAATCAGATTGAAAAGTATCTAGCTAGTCTATAATCCAGAAAAATATTAAATTTAGCTGCCGCTATGCCCTAGAACATTTTCTCCAAGAATGGAATACAGGTATACTTCAGTTAACAATGGCCTGACATAGACAGGCCAAACAAGGTAGCTTCCAAGATAGCTTCGAGTGGGGCGTTTATATGGTGCATGCCCCTGAAGTGACTGGAAGCCACTCTGAGACTGGCTACGGTGTCCTGAAGCCACCAGAAAAAGAAGCAGCAAAAAGCCGTTCCTGCTGGCAGCCAACTTGGGACTCCAGCGGTGGCCCACTTCAGGAGTGAGCCATCCAGTCACTGTCTTCCCAGATCAACTGGGGTTGGAGTGGCCTCTGGCCTCTCCTTTTGGCCCATCTTCTTCCCCCCAAAGACTTTGACAAATGTGGTCCTTTCTGCAGATATTTTTTATACTTCCCAGACCCTCCTTGTCTTCTGTCTAGCACAGGGATGGACAAAGTGTGCTGAAAGCAGTGCATTTGTACGAAGTACATTTTTCTGTGTAATGATGTGTAAAACCAAAAGTTTTTCAGCAAATGAAGTTTTTGCTTTAAAAAAGTGAAAATCAACTGGGGAAAAACATTTCTAACATGTTTTCTCTGTATGTCACTGAGAATGAGAAAATATAACACATAGCCATACAACTGGGGGTTTTTTAATCGTGATGATTTTAGAATGTTGTGTGACAGATGGCTAGACTCAAAAGAAGTCACAGGCCTGTATCTACAAGACCAGTGGCATCCCAGCCTGGGGTGTCATCTGGTGTGGGGACAGGGCTTTCGGGGTGTTCCACGGGGCCTCACCCTCTTCCCCGCTGCCCAGTTCTGCTTTACTCACAAGTAAAACAGCACTGAGCAGAGAGATGAGGTTCATTGGGCCTGAACAGGGAGGTGGGGGTGCTTCACTCGATACCCCTCTTCTGGGTGTGTCTGTACAGTACAGTCTGCATTCTCTTACACACCCCTAATGATGCCACTGACAAGACATAAGCAGAGCAGTGGAAGACAGGGAAACTTGGAGAGGTCTCATCCACAGGGGTCACCTTGAACTGAGAGTTGAAGTTACCAACAAATGTCACCTTAGGTCCTGTACTGGGACAAAAATAAATAAGTAATATAAATAAATAATATAAATAATAATATAAATAACAATAATAATTCAGGTTTATACTCCAACTACAGAGGCAGAAGACTGTGCTGGAGTCCAGGAGGAAATTACTCACACATTAAAACAGGACTTCTTGTTTTAGGAGTTGGAAGGCAAAACTAGGAAACAAAGCAGAACCAAAGATTATAGGAAAATATGGCCTAGGATCAAGCAATGAAGCTGGAGAGTGATTGACTGAATTTTGTGCGACAAACAGTTTATTCATTGCAAACACATTCTTCAAGCAAACAAAGAGGTGACTGTATACATGGACATCAAATGAGGGCTAATGCAGAAATCAAATAGATTGAATAATTGGAAGTAGTAGGAGAAGCTCCATTATCTCCACAAAAACAAGAGCAGAAGTAGATTGTGGCACAGACCATGAATCCAAATGAGAGTGAAGCTAAAGAAGAACAATAAATCAAACATCATGGCAAAATACAACCTAAAGAACATCCCCATAGAATTTTTAAAAAATGTAAAGAAAATAGATTTGCACTATGAAACCTAACTGTCCAGGAGTCAAAAGAACTCTGGACTGAAAGCAAAGACATTATCAGAGAGGATTACAAAAATACACTATCTGGAGCCAACCAAAACAAAGGAGAAGCCTCAAAAGATGACAGATGAAACTCTTCAAATAGTTAAGGATAGTTGAGAAGCAAAAGTAAAACAGGACAGAAATAGACTCACAACTTTGAATGCAACTGTTCAACAACTTGTGCACAGTGTCAGAGAGAACTATTATATCATCAGTGCAGAGGAATAGAAGATGACAACAAAAAAGAAGAACAAGAAACCTCTTCCAGAAGATTGAGAAATCAAAGGAAATTTTAAACCAAGAGTGGAGGTGCCCTACTACCAGCAGGGAAACACGTTACATGGCCAAGTAGAAATAAAAAGATAATGGAAACCAATAGATGGAAGAACTATATAACAAATATGAAAGGAGACAGATCCATTCAAGTAATAACCATTGGAATATGAATCTACTATTTTAGAAAGTGAAGTGAAGCTGCACTCAGAGCACTTGGAAGAAATACATCACCAGGAACTTAGGCGGGATACAGACGGGCAAAAAGGGGTGTGTTCATGACGTCATGAAGGTATAGCCTTCAGACGGCCCTTACCTGAATGCCGCCATGAACACGCCGCCCGCACGCCCCAAGTGGGAAGAAGCGGCATTAAAAAGGTGCTGCTTTTCCCCGCTTTTTTTCTATATAGTGTGCAGCTGTGCATCTCCGTCTGTAAGCTGCTGCACCGGTACGCCAGAATTACTACGCCGCTAATTTAAGTTATCCATTTAAAAGCTCCGTGTCTGCTGCGTTGCATAATGAGTCGGGGTCCTGGAATATGCGCAGTTTGCAGTCAGGCTTTAATTGCAGCGTCAGCTGCCATGCAGGTGTGGAAGCTGCAGCACAGCTGCAGCGCATTTTAAGACTCCTAACCCTAACCCTAACCCTAGAGCTGCATGTACGCATGCGCTGCTAGAATCGTGGAAAGTTTGGAATTTAAAGTGCACCCCTACACACATTCTTGCGCCATTTTCACCTAACAATAAAAAAACGCTAAAACTTTAAATATTTACATATGTACAAGGGAGGTGATGGGGGATGGCAGGGGGACAGCGGTGGCGGCAGCGACAGCTGTGTCTGTGCATTGCAGATTCAGCAAGAGCGCGGGGACCAAAGGAGAGGAGGCATCCATGATGCTGGTGACATTGGCAATGTGCAAGCGGACAAGGATGCCAACACCAGCTGATCATCAGCTGGCAGGAGACCACCTTTGTTCTTGGGCAGGGCGGGGGAAAAAGTTTAAAGGGGCTTTGGTGCTTTAAATGTGCACATATGCTTTCTGCCGCCGGTGCTGAGCGCCGCAGCTGCGCAGCAGCGCATCCGCCAGCTGGCAAAAGAAAAAAAAGCCCCGTTTTTGGCTGCCCGTGAGGAAGCTGCCTCTCTCTTTGCGGCGTCCTCCGAGGCGGCGGTATGGAAACTGCGGGTCAGAAACGGCCCCAGGTGAGGCGTCTTCACTGCCCCCCATGTGAAAGCCCCATACACCTGAGCCACGCCCCCGGGGCGAGCGGTCTGGAGGCTCCGTATTCAGCAGCATACACCTCCAAGACGTCTTCCCCTGCCCGTCTGTATCCCGCCTTAGTTTTAAGTAAAGCCTTTCAGCAAATATGGAAAAACAAAGAATGACCCACGGATTTGAAACATTCAATATCCATTCAAGTCCCCAAGAAAGGAAATACCAGGAATTGCAGTAATCACAGGACCATTGCATTAATTTCCTGTGCAAGTAAACTGATGTTCAAAATTCTAGAAGAATTTATGAGGCAAGAAATGCTGGATTTTCAAGCTGTGTTCAGGAAGGAAACACACCAGGGATCATACTGTAAACATACATTGGATATTGGAGCACACCAAAAATTTTCAGAAGAAAATCAGCATGTGCTTTATAGATTATAGCAGAGATCATGAAAAGCTATGGGCCATTCTTATAGAAATTAGTGTGACAAAACATTTGATTGCCATCAGGAAAGGATACAGCGAAAATTGTATGGTTTCCAATTGGCAAGGAGATCAAGCAAAACTGCATTTTATCACACTATCTGTTTAACTTGTATGCTGAATGTTTTGGACGTAAAGCAGGATTAGACTTGGAGGAAGGAGAGGTGAAAATTGGAGGAAGGAACATCAGCAACTTAAGATCTTCAGATGACACCATATTACTAACAAAAAATTGCAAAGACTTGGAACAGTTACTGAAAATCAAGAAAAATACTGCAAAATCAGGTTTACAGCTGAACATTAAAAAAAGAAAAATAATGACCACAGATAATGTACATAACTTTAAAGTAGATGATTAAGACACTGAAATTGTTCAAGATTTTCTATACTCTGGCTCAGTCACTAATCAAAATGGAGAGTGTAGTCAAGATATCAGAAAAAGACTAGGACGTGGAAGGGCAGTATAACA
>NC_056523.1:28936211-29024821 GCF_019175285.1 Sceloporus undulatus | reverse complement strand
GAACTAAACAAGTGCCTGAAGTATAAAGATGTATTATTGAATACTAAATTTAGGATTGTCCATGCCATTATATTTCCCATTTCTATGTGTGGTTGTGAAAACTGGGCAGTAAAGAATGTGGATAGGAAGCAATTCAACTCGTTTGAAATGTGCTATTGGAGAAGAATTCTGTGGAAACCATGGACTGCTAAAAAGACAAACAAATGGATCCTAAAGCTGGTTGCACACAGTGATTTGTCCAAACCCCTTTGCAAAAAGCAAGTCTGGAATAACTATATGAACATGTCTACTGTGGATAACAATGCCTGTGTCCTATTACATCAGTTAGGTATAGGCTGCATGTGAGCATACATGTACAACAACTTGTAGAATTTTCCATGATTATACTGCCCTCTAATGGCTGTCTTTACTTCATCAAGTATGGGATTAAGATTAATGCTATGTCTACTATTAATATATAGTGTGTTGAATTTGTGATTTACAGAGTGCATTACAGTCTCATTCTTATTTTGGCCTCACAGCAACTTAAAACTGTGGGTCTTTGTTTCATAGTGATTTGCTCAGGGCCATGCATTTCAGCTGTATTATGTAGTTATTAATTATATACCACCTTTTAATGAAAACTTCTTAAAACATTATTTTACTGCAAAATCTTCATTGCAATTATCTTCAGCTCTTCCTTTTAACAGAATGTCCACCAAATCTTATAAACTTCACTGGGCCAGTGGTATTGGTGACATCTGTCTCCTGGATTTCTCACTTCAGGAGGCTATAGAAGGCATTGCGGAAACAACCATGTAAAGTGTCCTCACTTTGACTCATTTGTTGGTATTGTATCCGTGCCTGGCCTGCAGAGAAATGACAAGCTATCATGTGAACTAAATAAAAAGTGGTTTATAAGTTCACAGACTCAAACAGAGGCCTATGATTTCTTTAGTGTGTCACTTTGGGTTGAATTCCAGATGTAGTTTTTCATCCATGCATAGATCAATTATCTAACTGTAAATAAAACCAGTGTTGTATAGGCCTGGATCAATAATATAAGATTAACTAAGCCCACAGTTGTACAGACCTGTTGAAAACTGTGTATCATAAGAAGGATATATGTAATTCTGAGGGGAAATTTGGCTCCAGTTCTAGGAAACAGCAATATTTTATGAGTTAAGAAGCATACAGTGAGATATTGTCAAGGAAACAAACCCCTTGAAGCCATGCTGTCTTTTCTTGTAGGCCTAAAATAGTTTCACCATCTGTGTTTGGGTTTACATTCCTATATGTATCTGCATCCATCATCTATCCATTGAATACAAGCAGTCTGACTGCATAGTACATGCACTCTATTCCCTATGTTTTAAAAATCCGGGCACCAATTATTATACAAAACCCAACTTTTAAACATTTGGCCTATACTGTAGTTCAGCATAAACAGCACATGTTTCCAAAGCATAAGATGTGATGATAACTTCAGAAGTATTTTTAGTTTTCCATACAGCCAGTGTGTCTTGAAATTGTCAGTGTTCTAAAATATCTGTTAAAAGTTATCAGATGTTTAACAAAAATTAAAATATGATTGAAAGACTTTTGAACAAAAAGTCAAAACATGTATCCCCTATTTTTTCTGCTGATGGTTATAGCCTCCAGTGCTCACATGCTAACCCACATTGTCTTTGTATGTCACAACAACAGAGACAAACAAATGTTAAACATTCACAGAACAAATAAAAGATTTAAAAGCTCTTTATACTGCAGCAGGCAAGGGGCAACTAACCAGAGTCAAAGGGCTATATACATCCTGGACCAGACCTTAGAGGGCTACAGCCCCATGATGCCCGCTCATGCCTTCTAGAGGCGGCTACATACAGGTGTTGGTCTTTCTTATATGCAAACAGATTGTAAGCATAGTTTCTCAGCTAAATCTCAAGCAGAAAGGTTAAAAAACAAAACAACCATCAAGTCCCCTCCCTTACTATCTAATTGCCCCTGAGATTGAATTCTTACTTTTTATTTGTATTCAATTTGACGTTAGCGCATGTGCGGCCACCTTTGTTCATTACATCACTGCTGAGCAACCACACAGGGCTGGTAGCTCTGCCCATTCTGTGTTCCTATTTTCCTCTATGGTCAAAAACACGCTGCTGAAATAATCCAGTCTGAGACTGCTTTAACTGCCCTGACTCAATGGTAAGGAATTTGGAGGTTGTAGTTTTGTGAGACATTTTGCCTTCTGTGTCAGATAGCTCTGGTGCCACAACAAAATCCAAATCCCAGGATCCCATAGCATTGAGCCATGGCAGTTGTGGTGACAAATTGGGTTATTTCTGCAGTGCAGGTGCAGCCTATGATATGTTGGTGGTTTTGGAGAAGACTACAAACACCACATTGAAGGGATTGACAGTGTTCTTATATTTTAACCTTGCTATTCTTATAGTCCCGCTTTACACAAAATGGAAATAATAAGGCCATTTTCTCAGGATTTATTGAGCTCTGTGTGCATTTGATTAAGTGAGAACAGAAAAGAGAATTGCTTGCTTTCATGAGAGCTAATATGCCATTTGTTTTTTTTAAGGTAGCACAGCATGAAAATTTAAGAAACAAAATTAAATGAGTTGTGAAAATCATTGAAAATCTATCACAGTTGTAATAAAAGGTTCCTGTGTGTTCAATCTCCCTCCCTCCTTCTCTCTCTCAAGATAGAAAGAGAAAAGCCTATTGTAAATTGTTAAACTTATTATAACCTATGCAACCGAGGGAGTTCTGAGATTGATATCCTAAGCATGCTTCCTCTGAGAAAGCCCAGCAATCAATCAATCGATATCTATGTGTATAGTTTTGAAAACTCTTCACTGGTTGCCAATCAGCTTCCGGAAGCAGTACAAGGTGTTGGTTATTACCTTTAAAGCCTGACATGGCTTGGGTCCAGGCTACTTGCAGGAACATCTCTCCCTACATAATCCACCCCGCACTCTCAGATCCTCTGGGAAGGATTTATTACAGTCACAGAAAACTAGATTAGCGACAACTTCCCAGAGGACTTTTTCTTCTGCCACTCCAAAGTTGTGGAATGACCTGCTGGAAGAGATCTGTCTTATCGCCACTTTGGATGCCTTCAAGAAGGCTGTCAAGATGGATCTCTTCTGGAGGCTCTTCCCAACCTGACCTCCCAAAGGATAGCCCCATCTGCCTTAATGGTTTGTTCCATTTTGATTATTTTAAATCGTGTTATTGATAGAATTTAATGTGATTTTTTATTATTATTTTAAAGGTGGGAGGTTTGGGGGTTGATGTAAATTTTTGTCATATTGTAATTTTATCTCTGTTGTAATCTCGTCTCGATCCACAAGGAGAGGCGGGAAATATAAATAAACTATTATTATTATTATTGTGTGTGTGTGTGAGTGTGTGTATGTGTCTGTATTCCATGTCTTAACTGGCCTGTATACTGACTATTTGGAATAAAGTGAATTAAATTTGAAAAATGTTACAATGCCATCACATTTAAACCAAACTTGCAACATGCTTTTGTGAACTGCCCTTTAAGTGTTCAGAAACTCTAGCTGGTGTAAAATTCAGTGTCAGTGTCTGGTTTTTAAAGTGTTATACAACTTTTTAATGTGCACTGACTTCCAGTTTGTTTTCAAGCGCAAGTCAAAAGTAGTGGTGATTAACCATAAAGCCCTAGCAGTTTAGGAACATATTAGCTAATAGACTACCTTTTACTCCATAGACCTTCTCCACACAAACTCTTCTTTTGAGACTTGCATGCAAGAACAGGGCCTTTTGGGTTGCAGCATCCCACAAATCAGTCTCTCTTCCCTTCCCTTCTCTTCAGTTCCCTTCCATACCACTGTTTCCTTAGAGGTTTAGTTGAATCTCAACGAAAAAGCAACCTTGGGGACCGCTTTGTCTCAAATGTGAGGTGGAGATTAAAAAATCCAGTCCAAATTTAGAGGTTCCTATTGATTTCAGTATGACAATTAAGCATATACAGTATTTCACTTTCTCTTCACTGAAAGAACAAAAACCTAAACAATAACGATAGATTATTCATGCACTAAACAAGTTTTCACATACCAAAAGAATAATGTAATGCTGCCATAAAAACTCTTATTGCTCTTAAGCTTCAATAGGGAAGCCTCATAAAGCTGCATAATGTCCGTGGCAGGAATCTACACAAACTGAGACAAGCTGTGGTAGCCAGCAGGCAGTATTTGTGATGACCCTCAATGACTCCCTTCTTTTGAGTCATGAGGCACACACAAGGAATGCATGAGAAGGGAGAAATCAATTTTCACTTAGCATTCAAAGTTGCAGGACACTTACATGCCAAATGCCTCATAGCCTATCTTGAACTGAGCAAATGACTGCTTTTTCTCTTGTTTTCTTCTTGTGACTGCAAAGCTTTGGAGAGCCTCCATATTCATACTACTCCTCCATATTCAGCCTCCATATTCATAGGGTTAGAACCAAGCAATATATTTATAAACCTCTGTCCATAGCCAAAATCTTCTATTCTGCATTTTCCAGGTGTCACTTTCCTCATTCTCTTACTGCACCTATCATGTAGCATCCTGTTAGAGATTGAGGTCCAAAACACACTGCAGAAATAATTCAGTTTGAGATTGTTTTAAGTGCCTTGGTTCAGTGCTAGGAAATCCTGGGAACTATAGTTTACTGTGGCACCAGAGCTCTCTGACAGAGAAGGCTAAATGTCTCACAAAACTACAGTTCCCAGAATTCTGTAGCATTGAGCCATGGCATTTAAAGCAATCTCAAACTGGATGATTTCTGTAATATGTGTGTATGTGCCTTCAAGTCTGTCATGTATGGCAACCCCACGAATTTCATAGGGTTTTCTTAGGCAAGGAATACTGAGAGGTGAATTTGCCGGTTCCTTCCACTGAAATATAGCCTATAGCACCTATTATTCATTGGTGGTCTCCCATCCAAGTACTGATGGACCCTGCTTGGCTTCCAAGATCAGATAGGATTTGCTACCTTTAGGGAGTTTAGACTCTACATACCAATAAATAATCTGATTCCCATTGTCATATTCCGTTTTTTCCTCCCTTTGTGCCCAGTCCAGCCTGACACACAGACACAGACATTCCTTATAGCAGTGGTTCCCAACCTTCCTAATGCCGCGACCCTTTAATACAGTTCTTCATGTTGTGGTGACCCAAACCCATGAAATTATTTCGTTGCTACTTCATAACTATAATTAAA
The DNA here is from genome assembly GCF_019175285.1 of Sceloporus undulatus. NCBI lineage: Eukaryota > Metazoa > Chordata > Lepidosauria > Squamata > Phrynosomatidae > Sceloporus > Sceloporus undulatus. The sequence goes on along the minus strand of NC_056523.1, from coordinate 29,019,598 downwards.
TAGGTGTTTTCCAATGGTCTTAGGCGACCCCCATGAAAGGGTCATTCGACCCCCAAAGGGGTCCCTACCCACAGGTTGGGAACCGCTGCCTTATAGGATGAGGCACAGATTCATGTGCCTTTGTGCTCTGTGCAGAAACCTTCCAGCACTTGGCATCTAGCAAGACAGGAAGGGCCACTGCTGCTGTCATTTATCAGTAGGCAGGGAAGAGGAGCAAAGTTGTTCAGACCATGAAGATATGGCTGCTCTGGTGCAAAGGAAAAGGCAGTTGAAGCAAATTTGAAAGCATGCCCTCATTTCTCTCCACCCACCACCTAGGTGAAAGCAGCTGCTTCTCCATGCTCTGAGTAGTATCCTCCACACACATGCTCCACACCCCAGCAATTGCAATACCGATCCCTTTCAGGGTTCTACAACTACCAGGCAGTGGGGAGACACAAAACACAGATGTGGACTCTTGACCACTATCTGTTATTATTATATTAGCTGTTCTATTTCAACTATATACTGGGATTACATTACAAGGAGTTATGTGTGCAAATGGATGAATGCAACTATAACTTCAGTGCACTGTGGCATATTTTGTCTGTACACAATATTTGCCTCTTTTCCCTCTGTTCCCCCCACTTTTTCTTCCCTCTGCCACTCAGCCCATATAAGCCATTGTACATGAGCAAATTTTTGAATATTTCTTAAGGCTCAATAAACTACATAAACTTAGTAAACCCTTAAACAGTTCGTATTTAGTAAAATTAGTAAAATCAGGATATTGATGTCTTTCTGTTTGTATCTGCTAGGATTTGCATTCATGGTATTCCTTTGTGCTGGAATTAAGGACATTTGTATTCCTCTTGTTCTCTACAAGTCCTATTGATTGTTTCTAGCCACTCAGATATTGCAATAAGGTGGGATAGCATTCTTCATCAACTTAAATGTATAGTTTCATTTTTTTAAAAAAAATTAAACCATCAGCCTGCATTGTGAAATAAAAATAAAGGTACACACATACGTACCTAGCATGATCTTCCTACTATTATTTTGGCTTCCAGGAAGAAGCTCCATGATATTGCTGACATGTTAATCTTACACATTTTAACCACCTTAATTAATTAACACAATGTCACTCCTGTTGCTTTTTTAAATTACTATGACAGTTGGTGACATTTGAATTAACCTTTTCTATTCTAAGGTGAGTGTGCTGAGTTATCAGGCTTTGTTTCTTTTCTAATGCTTCTGTTGTGGATGTTTTCACAGATGGGGGACTCAGGGTGACTTTAGCACAACACACGCCCTTCCAGCAGTGAAGGTGAAGCTGTTTACAGAGAGCACCGGTGTACTGGCTTTAGAAGACAAAGAACTCGGGCGGGTAAGGGCAATGATGCCTCTTCAGCTTTGTTTACAAGATGAAGAAAGCTATCCTGGCAGCACCAGCGTTGGCACTTTTAGAAGTCCAAATCACAAAAGAACACAGAATTTCTACCCTGCAGTGATGAAATTAGAACATTTCATATCTCATCTCTGGTGTAACTTCGCAGTGGCAGAATTACAGCTGGCTAAACATGCATTGAGCAAGGAGGGAATATTTTGGCAGCTATTGGAAAAGCACACACATAAATGCACATTTGCTGAATAGGAAATATGACAGAGGCCAAAAACAAAAAGACAAGTTTTCTGGTTAGGAAAATAGAAGCTAGATGGCATTTCTATAAGTATCACAGTCTGTAAAGCGTTTAAGAAAGGATAATCTGAGATCTCTTCTTGAACTAAAGGGTTGCTTCAAACAAGGGGTTATGCATCCCCTCTAAAGTGTAAAAAAGGATATAAATGAATCCTGTAGCACCTCTGAGAATAAGAAAAAGCAATTTATAGCATAATCTTTTGTGGATTTCAGCCTACTTCATCAGATACACAGTATTTTTTTAAAATTATTTTTAGACTGAAGCAGTTATTTCTTTAAAGGCTGCTAAAGTGGTGAAACACCACTACAAAAAGGGTCAGACATGACATAAACATGATAGTAAACTCACAAAGAGTTGCCACCATGTTTAGTGACAGTGAAGTTACTCCATGGAAGTAAACATTATTTAACACCACAAAATTGACCCAGATTTGCCCAGGTTGATGTTGATTATTTTGCTCATGATTTTGATACAACAGAAGTTCGTCTGGTGGCACCTACTCTCTTCCTTAACTTTTTTCACACCATGTTTCATGCAGTGCCAATTGCTCCCAAACTTTCATGAAAATGTTTGAGATAGAAAGATAAGTATAAATATTACATTTGTCAAAATCTGTTCATAAATGTGCAGATTTTTAGAGCCAAAAGAAAATGCAGGTGTCTGAAGTGCATTTCGGACAGTACCTGAAGCAGTTGACAGATCAGGTCAAAAAACATCCAGCAATGTTTGTTTTGTACCCATTAAATAGCATTCCAAGTTTGGTATGTTTGGCAACTCTAGCATCAAGGACATGAATTTCTATAGCATAACAGACAAGCAGACAAACTTAAAATTATATCCTAGAAGAATAGGGAAGAAATTAAGAACAGACGAAAATATATGACCACCATTCTCATTGCTTAAGAAATCTTGCTGAAGATGTGAAAGATGTCACAATTACATCCTAGTTAAGGCTAGTTAAGTTATCCTGACTACTGAGTGATTGACCTACCTTAGCAGAAAACTCTCCGCACAAGAAGTTGTGTTTCATTTTACTGTAGATTTTACCTCTCTAGAATTTTTTATAGCAGCTGGGCAGCTGAGAGGGGATGAGAATGAGCAGGCAGAGAAAATAGACCATCTCCATATGCTTTTACCAATCAGTGCTGAACTCTTCCTAGTGTTTAATTTAGAACAGAAGTATCATTACTTGTTTCTGAAGGTTGCTGGCTGTGTTAAAGAATATTTCCCCTATATAGTCTGATGTGGATTTGGGGGATGCAGAATTAACTGCAGCCTGTATTTTTTCCCCTAGTCCCCTCAAGTCGCCGAAGGTCACAGTAAAAAAAATCAAATCTATCCGCTACACACACAGTGCTCTTAAACGTTCCTACTCTGTTGCTTTATGACACTTCAGTTGGCTGTTGTTATTGATTTTTCCCCCTCACAAGGTCTGCAACTTCACTGTTTATCTTATTGGAAGACATCATTACCAATGAATTCTTTCTCTGTCTCTGCTTTCTCTCCACGTATTTTAGAATGAGGCCATGCTAAAAAGTATCCTTCTCTTTCAATATGAGGCCTTTTCAAGACAGAGAGATTTGCAGGCACCTTCACTATCAAAGCAAAGATACTTTCACTTTACCTCAGCTGTGGGAAGAGTCTCTTTCATGCTGGAAAAGTTGCACATCTATTTTGTTCCTTTCCCTTATGCATGGAATGAAAAAGATTACTAGTTCCTTGACACTTAGAGTATCAGATTAGAAATTAGCTTCCCAAACTCATGACACATTTGATACTATCTGCTTTAAAATGTGATAACTGAAAAATTGAAAAGAGACCCAGCGTGGCATAGTGGTTTGAGCATTCCACTGGGAGGCCAAAATTCAAATCCCAGCTCTGCCCTGGAAACGCACTGGGTGACCTTGGGCAGGTCACACTCTCTCAGCCTCAGAGGATGTTAATAGCAAACCCCCTCTGAAGAGACTGGGTCTCCAATGATAAGTGAATGTGGGCCTGTACAGACAGGCCAAAGTAAAGTTGTTTCAAGTCACTTTAGAGGTATGCTGTATAAGTGATGCATGTGTCCTAAGAGGCCAGAAGCTGTGCCAAAGCCATTCTCCAGTCCTACGGACAGAAGCGCAGCTTTGGCGCAGCTTCTGGCCTCTTAAAATGTGTGTGTCATTTAAACAGCATACTTCCAAAGTGACTGGAAGCAAGTTTATTTTGGCCTGTCTGTACGGGTCCTGTCTTAGGGTTGCCATAAGTCGGAAATGACTTGAAGGCACACAACAACAATTAAAAAGTTAATTTTGGAAGACTGAGATGTTTTGGCTTCTGGGCCCACATGAAAACTTTTGTCTCAGCACCAGTTCTTTCCCTCACATGCTTATCATCCAGCCTGAGAAGGACATCTGGAAAAGCTTGCCCATTATTTTGAGATATTTTGTTTGGTCCCAGTAAATATTTTGTCTAAACTGTAGCTATAATAATTGATTTTCACATATAAGCAAAATCTGAGTAGGCTTTATTACTTGATTTTTAAAATTCAGTAATGCAACCCAGTAACTTTTCTCAGACCTCAATTCCACATGCAGCCCACATCACTTTTTCATAACTAAATTAACTTAAAAGAGCAACTCCAAAAATTGTCTTTTCTAGTCAAATATATTCATCTATAATAGTGAGCCAGCATGGTGTAGTGGTTTGAGCATTGGATTATGGCTCTGGAGACTAGGATTTGAACCCTGGCTCGGTCATGTAAACCCTCTTGGTGAGCTTGGACAAGTCACACTCTTTCAGCCTCAGAGGATGGCAATAGCAAACCCCCTCTGAAGAGACTTGCCAAGAAGACTCCATGATAGATTTGCCTTAGAGCTGCTATAAGTAGGAAATGATTTGAACACACACACACACACTCCAACAACAACAACAACAACAGTCCATGCTTTAGAGGGAGTTTTATCCTCAAATATGCCTTTAAAAATGAAATATTAATTTAAAGTATGGATACAACAAAATAATAGCTGTGTATGTGGTTGCAGAGATTCATGTTCATTCTGTCCAAAGCAGCATTTTTGCTTTCATTTAACTTTTCAAAGCCAATGTTTTTCAAATGAGCAGAAGAAGGAGATAGTATCATAAAAGAAGTAGAATCAAGAAGTACAAAAAGAAATGTGGATGCTTATCCACATACGTGGATATGTGCCCATATGCATAAATATGTTTTCTTGAGAACTGGTTTTCCAAAACTTTTGGAACTTTGGTGCCTCCAGTTAAGGTATGGTAGTGGGGGAAAAAGTGCTACTCCCTACATACATCTGCCCATTAACTGAGATTTGCTTGAGTAACCCTCCTCTATGTCCTACCATTGGGGACCATACACTGAGAGAATGTAAGCCTTCTCTACTATGACACCAAGGTTGTGGAATGCCTCTCCTCAGAGACCTGATTGATGGTATCATTCTGGCACTAAGTTGAAATTCATAACTACATATACAGTCATCCCTCCATATTTGCAGCTTTGATATTTGTGGATTTGATTATTCACAGATTTCATTAATATGTTCTCTCTAGGACTGTCTAGGTCCTCCAGTGCAACTCTGTGGTCAACTTTAACTAAAAGTTGCACTGAAAGTCCATTTGTAGCTACTCCAGTGCCATTCTATGGTCAGTGTATGTTGGACATTGACCACAGAGTTGCACTGGAGGGCCTAGAGATTCCTAGAGAAGTGTCCTTTCAGGTAAAAACAGTGTTTTTGTTATTTGCAGTTTTTCCATATTCACAGGGGTCTTGTTCCCCTAAGCTTAGCGAATATGGAGGGACAACTGTATGCCCAAGCTCTTGAACAATTGCCAAGAAGAATAATTCCATTTTTAAAAAAATATGGCAAAGGGAAATTACCTGAAAGATATTGGCAAGCCATAGAGAGTGTAGCAAGTCCCAAAGACAGAAATGCTCTCCAAATTATATAGAATTCAAATATTATTTTTTAAAAAATGCCAGATCATTTTACTCATGTCACTTAAGCAGGGGAGTGGAGGGGAATTAATATGCTATATAACAGATTAATTTTCTTGATGTGAGGAGAAGCTTTGTGTTGATTTCAGTGGCACTTGAGTTGCATATTTAAACAATAATTAGGCCGCTTTCTGCAACCAGTGCTTGAGTAATGATCCCATTACAGAAATAAAAAGTTAAACTCTGTTGAATCAGCAGCAGTGCTAAAGATCAATGGAATAGTAGGAAGATGAAGTTTACTGTCAGTTTTAGGCAAATACAGCTAGTCAGAAAAAAGACAGAAGGCATCTCCAGTAATGAGAATACATGCCCTTAAAGGTTAATGCATTTGGAGAACATTAATCTTGGTTCAGAATAATAAGAAGCTTAATAACGAGCTTTTACCTCCTGAGTTATTGGAACAAGCCGAATTGGAAAATACAGTTGCCAACTGTAGAAGTGAACAATTGTAAAATCATCTATTTACTCTTTAAGAAGCTCTACAGGAGAAAAACAACAACAAAATATGATACAAAATCATCTGTTTGAAAAAAGTTAATTAATGAAACCTTGGCTAATTTTCCTGATTAAATACATTTTTCATCATGTCAAAGTACATAATATTTGAATCATCTCTATAACCTGCATTCTTTTTATTTCTTCAATGTTTTCTTTGCATTCATAAAATTTAAACTGCTTCCATTAACTTCAAGTCTAGAATAAACTTGTATATATTTAATCCAATAAAATTCATGACTTTCTTCCCACTGTCTGAATATACAGGTAATTGTTTTTCACCCTTTCATTTTGCAACAGTCATGGGGTTATTTTAATAGTTCATTTTTGTTTGATTTCATTTGATTTATTTTTCACTTTTGATCAAAGGTAAGAAATCTCACAACAGTAAGGTATCTTGATATCACTTAGGGAACTTAGACCTTCATAGAAGTGCCCTTTAAATTTCATCATATTTATGTTATCTCTAAATCTCAGCATGTTAATAAATTGTCTTTATCATGTTCAGGTTGTTCTTCATCCCACACCAAACAGCCCAAAACAATCAGAGTGGCACAAGATGACTGTTTCGAAAAATTGCCCTGACCAAGACCTGAAAATCAAACTTGCAGTCCGAATGGATAAACCACAAAACATGAAGCATTCTGGGTAAGTAGTTCTGCAGTCAGCTGTTGCTGCTTGTTGGGCCATTTCATGGTACATAACAACACTTGCTGAAATTCCCTCTTCCCGTTTTATCCCACATATTGCATTGTGTGAAGAACAAAGCACCCCAACGTAATAAACGTTTTAAGACAATTTTTACCACAGCTGTTGTCTGCCAAAGATAGTAATAATAAAAAGTAATACATAGCAAGTGGGTGCAGTTCCCCAGATGACAATGTCATAAAATGCATATGTTGAAAGTCTTATTCGGGGTGAATTCTGCAACAAAAACTGAGTCTGAGATATTGTAACACTCTTATGGGATGAGTTTTTAAAAGCTATCCTATCTTTTTTGTTATATCATTGTGACTTGATTTGTCTCCAGCTAGAATCAGCCCATTGAATCAGTAGGAAGTCCTGGGAATGGTTTATTGCTGGAGCATTCCTGGATCTTCATGGGTTAAGTCCTGAATAAGTGCTGCAACGCCGTCTGAAAATTTTCAGTGCAATCGTTCAATTTTGCCAGGAGTATGCCTTTTTCTTCCCCAATTTCCTTCCATTTGAAAATCTCGAAAGAGTCCCCAGCATTGATCAGAATGGAGACTGCAGTCAAGAAATCAGACTAAAACTGGGGAGGGCAGCTATGAAAGAATTAGACACTATCTTAAAGCAGGCCTGCTCAACATATAAGCCACGGGCCACATGCGGCCCACCAAATGATTTTGCATGGCCCACAAGGATCTGAAAGAGTTTGTCTCCTCCATTGAGTGGAAGGCAGATAACAAAATCTGACTGCCAACGCAGAAGATTCTGCGCTATGTGATGAGGGCATTAAAGAGTTAAAGTGAGATCACAATAGCACACCAGGGAGAAGGCACTTTTGTCCACCCACTCAAGGGAGGGATGATAGATAGGCGGTGGAAGCGAGTGGGCATGGGTCCCTGCTGGTCCTCTGTACTGCCCTCCTTCCATCCCTGAAGGACTTTTGGTGACAAAGAAGGAGCCACCAGCCACCTGGGGCATCCATGGCCATGGAGTGAGAATAGCAGGGATCCACCAGAGAAACCAAGCTCAGTCTGCTTTTGTTTTTGGGGTGGGGGATCAAAAGGAACATGGGGGGGGGGGGGGGGGTATGTCTCTGTGTGCATATGGAGAAAGCGAGGCACCCCTGGGGGTTGATAGTCCCCAGGAAGGAGAGGGATATGAAAACCTTTCCCCCCAAAATGGGTGCCAGTTTCATGCACAGATTTGGCTGCCTGAATCCCCAAAGGGCCCTGCCAGAGGGGCTCCTTCCAGTGCAGCTTCTCCTCCCAACTTGCCTTGAGCAAGAAAGGGGGTAAAGGCAGTGGCTCAGTCCCATGCTTCTCTGCTGGAAACACCCAAATCTGCCCAAAGACACTCAGAAGAATCACCCATTTGTCCCAGGGGGAGGGGGCACAGCTTGGAGGATGCCTTCGTGCATGGCAAAATGAGGGTCGGACTGGATGACTCTCCTGACTCAAGAGTTCTTACTGGTTTCTTACATTGTCTGCCCTGGAGCATAAGCATCCACATTTAATCAAAGCTCAACTAAATGTATGGAAATTATCAGGTTTCTGAAAGGACTATGTGGGGCTGTTATTGTGTTTTTCAAATTCAACATCCAAACATACATTGAACACTGTTCTGGTATTGAAAGTTTTTCAATTGCAATCCAATGATTATTTTTGTTGTTGTTAGTCATTCATTTTCAGAAGACAATCTAGCATCATAGTTTAAGTGCTGGCTACAATTCTGGAGATCAGGGTTCAAATCCCTACTTGGCTATGGAAACCCACTGGGTAACCTTGACTTAGTCACACTCTCTCAGCCCCAAAAACTTCTTGATTGGGTTCCTCAGGGTCACCATAAGTTGGAAGCCAGTGCCTCCCTCAGAGGCTGATTACTCTGTGGGCTTCCATGGCTAAGCAAAGATTTAAACCCTGTTCTTCAGAGTCATAGGCCCTCTTCAGACAGGTCACCCGCTTTTTAAGGGTTCTTTTTGCTGCGCGAGGGAGCCGTACAATTTGTCTGCTATGACTCCTTGCACAGCAAAAAAGACGCAAATAGACTGCCCTTTTTGGGCGGTCTGTATCCCGCCATAGTTAAATTGTAAGCTGCTCTGATAGTCTTGGCTGAAGTGTGGGGTCTAAATAATAATAATAATAATAATAATAATAATAATTATTATTATTATTATTATTATTATTATTATTATTATTCTCAAACTACTACGCCACAATGGATCTCTGTTGTGTTTTGTGGTGTGCCTTCAAGTTGTTTCCAACTTATGGTGACCCTAAGGTGAACCCATCATGCAGTTTTCTTGGCAAGACTTGTTCAGAGGAGGTTTCCCTTGCCTTCCCCTGAGGCTGAGAGCATGTGACTCACCCAAATTCACTCAGTGGGTTTAATGGCAGAGTAGGGAATCAAGCTGGGATATTCAGAGTCCTACACTCAGCCCACTGTGCCACACTGGCTCCTATTCCCCATGTACTACCTGTGAAATAATTGCAGACTTTTTTGTTGTTGTTTGTATATGTCTTCAAGTCATGTCTGATTTATGGCGATCCCAACATGACCTTATCATGGAGTTTTCTTAGCAAGTTTCTTTAGAGGGGGTTTGCCATCCTCTGAGGGTGAGAGTGTATGACTTCCCTTGGCTGCAAATTGTACATATCCTGGAATACGTCACCTAATATGTTTGCAGTCCCCCCCCCCCCCCTTTCTAATTCCCCCCCCCCCCAATAACTTGGAGATGGAAATAAATTTTAAAGCAGCATTTAAATCTGGACTATTATTAAAAAAGTAAATGGCCCATATGCTAGTACCATTATTTGGTTGGTGTTTGTGTGTGTGTGTATTCCATTTTCAGCTGCCTTGTCCCCCATTCTGGTTATGTCGATACAGTTTATTCATGACAACCAAATACAGGTTATAGCCATCAAATTACAAACCTTGGCCGGTTACAGACCGGCACTTTAGTGCGTGACGAGCACGCACTAGGGTTACAAAAGGGCAGTGCTTCCGCACCACCCTAACCCTAGTGCACTGAAGCCCCAAGGACACCCCTTTTCAGGCTGCGGGGAAGCGGCGTTTTGCTGCTTCCCTGCAGCCTGAAAAGTGGCGGATCGGGGCCTCAGCGGCTGCCATTCTGGCAGCTCAGGCCCTGATCCGGTGGGGAAAGGGGCGGGTGCAGCCCGCCTCAAAGAGGCGGTCTGTAACCCGCCATAATTAAAACCCTTTAAAACTTCCACAGTCAATTAGCACTATAACATATAGTGTTTACTGCAGATTCCCATGCAGGCCTTTATCCTCAAAGCCTAATCTAAGTTTAGCTGTTTTCACAGCAAATCTAGCAGTGTTGAACGTGACAGACTTAGTTGTATTAGCTAACAAGTAAGTGATTTTCTCCAAGTCATTTTGGTTAGCTACAAGTTCTAAACTTCTCTTCAGAAACTTATCTCTTGGGGTTTCATATATCTTACAATGTAGCATATAGTGAATGGTGTCTTCACTATCCCCACTTCCACAAATGCAAGTACGCTGCTCCTTGGGAATCTTTTTATGTTTCCCTTCAATGTAGCTGGTTTTCAGTGTCTGGAATCATGGGGCTATAAAAGCCCTACAAAGAAGAGGTTGTGTTATTTCTGACAAATATTTTTCCTCTCCAAAACTTACTTTTAGAAAAGGGAAACCATAAGAGAACTGTGAAGCTCTAATGACATTAATGTCCCACAGAGTATAATGCTCTTGCATCCTGTCTTTGACGAGTTTCCTACTATGCTGTATATCACCAGATTTTACAATTATAGGGTCCAGGCCAAATTTCTTCAAATTTGCCTCACATTCTGATAGCCTTGAATTTTTATAGATAGAACATCTTTGTTCATCTACAGTGCGAGTTACTAATTTATTGATCAGATATTTCAGTTTTACAAAATAAAGAAATGATGCATATACAGTGGATCCTTGTTATACGCTGGGGTTTGGTTCCAAGATCCCCCTTGTATAACAAAATCCGTGTATGCTCAAGTCCCATTAAGTATAATGACATAGCAAAATGGTGTCCCTAATAAAAAATGGAACATCAAGGTAAATTTATACTTTTTTGGAACATTTTCAAACCGTGTATGCTTAAATCTGTGTATAAAAAATCTGTGTATAAAAAGGGCCGACTGTAAGAGGTGATAAGATATAGGCATTAATCCAACTTCTGCTTGCATATAGCTGACTGGTACTCCTGATGGAAGGCCCAATATTGTTCTTAAAAAATTATTTTGTAAGACTCTTCATTTATTTGTATTAATATTTCCCCATACCTCTGCTCCATATGTAATCTGTGATATGATCTTTGCCACATAAACCCTTACAGTTGGCACAATTTCATTTCCACCTTTGACTCTAGCAAATTTTAAGAGTTTGGATAGATCGTTGTGCCTTCAAATTTACAGCTGTCATGTGGCTATTCCATGATAGGACCCACAATATTTTGTCTTCACCCATCGGGAAATTTTCCAACTGAGTTGATAAAAGTAAAAAGCTTTGCTAATATGGGGGCCCACCAGTACAGATTATCCAAAAATATCTCTGGAGGAAGCATGTCCTCTCCAGGTGGCTTCCTTCTATGTAGACTTAGAATTAGTTGCTTCACCTCACTTGGTGTTACTATTGGCCATACCTCCATTTCTTTAATATCAGGAAGTTGAAAGCATGGCAAAAGGTTCTTGCCTAAATCAGAATCAACATCAAAGTTAAAAACTTGATTGAAATAAATTTCCCATGATTTAGGCACCATTCTGGTTATGACATCTGATCACCTCGCTCAAGACTGCTCTGCTGCTTGGCCTTTTTCCAAGAAAGAGCAGGGAGGAGGAGGAGGAGGAGGATGGAATTAATAGTAATAATTTTAATCATTAATTATTAATAATAATTAATTAGTAATTACTTCTTATTAATTATTAACAAATTATTATTAATTAATAATAATTCATTATAATAATTAACTAAAACTTATCTGTGTCCCAAAGAAGTTTGGTGGTTTTCATTTTGGCCCCTGCCTACTTCTAAGTTGTGCAGGTCTGTCTTAAAGTGTAAAGATATAACACTGAATACTAAAGTTAGGATTGTCCAAGCCATTGTATTCCCTATCACAATGTATGGATACGAGAGCTGGACAGTGAAGAAACTCATTTCAGATATGGTGCTGGAAAAGAGTGCTAAGGATACCAAGGATGGCCAAAAATCCAAAAGAAAAAGGGGGGAAGGGGTCCTAGAATAGATCAAATATGAATTCTCCCTGGAGGCAGGATGACTACATTGAGGCTGTTGTACTTTGGCCCTATTATGAGAAGGCATGATTCATTAGAAAAGGCATGATGTTAGGAAAGGTGGAAGGCAGCAGAAAGAGAGGAAAACCACATGCTGGATAGTTTGACTCAATCAGGGAGGCCACAGGTCTGAGTCTACAGGACCTAAGAAGACTCCTTGTTAACAACAGTTCCATAGAAAGCATTTTCATCAGGTTGTACTTCATATTTGTATTTCAATGATCTTCATTTCAAACCTGTGAATTAGCACTGGTAGAGAGTGCCCCTATCCATCTAGTAAAAATATGACAAAGCAGAAATGTGAATTCTGGTCTAGTTACACCTGCTATCTTCTGAATTAAATTATCTTCTACTGGAAGGTCTTCTGCCTATCTTCCATGAAACAAAACGAGTTCCCTGCTACAAATGAATACTTTCCACAGCCTTTTCTTTACTACCTAGGAACAAATAAAACAGGCCAAAAGTATGATTATGTACTGTGTGAGTGTCATTTCATTCTTATTCAAAGTTCAGCACTATTAATTCAGAACCAAGCAAACCATGACATTTATTTTTAGAAATATAGTTCTGTATATACCTGGAATAAATAGCTGGCCAATCATTCTCTTTAGAGATTAAATCAGCACTGATATTTAATTTCCTAAAGAAGCTAATTAGCTCTGGCTTTTTGTCACATTTTCTTTTCATTCGCAGTTAATTCTAAAGTCTTCAGTAAATTTAAATGATTAAGCCATCTGCCCTGTTCTTACAAATTTGGTGCTCCAGACCTCTGTGAAGTCATTTACAATTTCCCCTGGTAACTTTGTAGGACTTCTGATCAATACAAAATGCCCCCTAAAATGTCTCTGCTAAATTATGCACAAATGTACAATGTGTAAGCCAAATGCTTGTCAGTTTTATCTACATAGATTTGGGAGTGATTTAAACATGACATCAGGCAGACAAGATGAATTGTCCATGATTCCATGTGTCCAGCATCTAATTTGACTGGACCTCCAGCTGCTTTTCCTAAACTCTTCATAACTGATTTTTATACCTTACAACTGTCCCTGTTTGGTAAGGATGTTCCTGATTAATCCTCTGTTATCTCACTTTTTCATCTGCTTTTAAAGTGTCCCAGTTTCTCTCTCCTCGTCCCACTTTTCCCCTTTGTCTTCAGCTAACCTCAGTTGCTTAAAACTGAGGTTAAAGTGCAAAAATAATTTGTACTCAGACTTGCATCAGGAAAGAGAGAAGAGGAGAGGATCAAATTTTACCCTTCCCAGTAAACTCAGCAAACCACTGCAGCCTTTCCTAGCTTGTGTGTTCTTGGTCATGAATAACTTTTGCCATTATCATCACATTTCAATGTTGCTTTGCCACACATATCCTAGTTTTCATCTATGGAATGCTGGAGAGTATGTAGGCAAGCACAACCATCAGAGCTGTTTCCAGTATTTATATTATGTTGCTGTTGTAACCAGGGAGCCCTGGTGGCGCAGTGATTAAATGCCTGTACTGCAGCCATTCACTCAAAACCACAAGGTTGCAAGTTCCAGACCAGCTCGACTCAGGCTTGCATCCTTCCGAGGTCGCTAAAATGAGTACCCAGACTGTTGGGGGCAAATTAGCTTACTTGCTAATTAGCTTACTTGCTGTTCACCGCTATGATCTTTGGAATAGCAGTATATAAATAAAACAAATTATTATTATTATTATTATTATTATTATTATTATTATTATTATTATTTGCCTTCAAGTTGTTTCTGACTTATGACGACTAAAGTGAACCTATCATGGTTTTCTTGCAAAGTTTCTTGGGGGGGGGGGGAGGATTTGCTATTGCTATCCTTTGAGGCTGCAAAATTGTGACTTGTCCAAGGTCACCAAGTGAGTTTACATGGCTGAGCCACAATTTGATCCTGATCTCCAGCATCATAGTCCAACACTCATACCAATACAGCACACTAGCTCCTATTACTTACACAGAGGTAATCCCCAGTATAGGGAGACGTGAGTTAAAACTCTAGATTTTTTGTTTAAAAGGGTTCAATAGATCCCCAGGATGTGGAAGGGGGGTTCTGAAAAGGGTAAGAAGTTCCACATTGAATAATGAAGTTAATAGGGCACTAAAAATGTATTTTATAAAAAATCTTTGGTAGTTTTGGTTAGCCGTTCTTTCCGTTCTATGTACTAATATTTCAAATACATTAACAGTGAAATTTTCTAGTGCTTTGATTTAGTGCAGAATAAGTTAGTTTGCAACACCAATGTTCATATTTTGCTTTTCCTTTCCCACATATACCCACAACCCCATTGCTGCTTTTGTAATTGCATGTCATGTAAAGCATAAATTCGAATCAGATCATAAGATAATAAGTAATTGAACCAGCATCATGTAGTGGTTTGAGTGTAGGACTTGAACTCTAAAAGATTAGGGTTCAGATCCCGCATCCAGACAAAGAAACCCACCAGGTGTCGTCAGGCAAGTAACAGCCTTTCCTCCTAAGAAGAAGGCAATGGCAGACATCTTCTGAATAAATCTTGCCAAACAAACTCCTAGGATAGGGTCGCCGACGTCAAAGAAGATTATCAGACAGAGAAAAGATGTCCCTGTCCTGTCTTTTTCCCATCCTTGTCCCATCCTTCCCTTGTGATTGTGGGAAGAACTTCCACATGACATGACATAACAATTTGTGAGGGAGGAATGAAAAAACACTGTGTCAGTAGCCAGTTAAGAACAAATAAGAAGCAAAAGTAAATGGGACAGAAATAGGGGCAGAACCCTCAATTCAATTGTTCAAATAACTTGAAAACTAAGACAACAATTAATACAGAGAAATAGAAGATGACAACAAAAAGGAAGAACAGGAGACCTCTTCCACCAGATCCAAGAAATCAAAGGGAAATTTAAACCAAGAGTGGGGATGTTCTATGACTAGCGGGAGAACACACTAGCATGACCGGGGGGGGGGGGGGGGGGAGAAAATGGAATTTACATAAAGTGAAGTTCAAAATTCTGCAACAAAGACTTTTACCATAAATGGAGGGAGAAATGACAGGTGCCCAACCTGAGTTCAGAAAAAGAGAAGGCACTAAGTATCATACTGCAAAAATGTTTTGGCTAATGGAGCACACTAAAAACTTTTAGAGAAAAAAATTGCCTGTGCTTTAGTTTATGGCAAAGCCTTTGATTGTATAGATCATGAAAATCTATGGATTGCTCTTTTAAAAACTGGTGTACCACAACAGGTCACTGTTGGCAGAATATGGAAAAGCGTAATGGTTTTGTAGTTGGCAAGGGGGTCAGGCAAGACTGAATTTTATCACCTTCTTTGTTTATTTTTTATGCTGAACATTATATATATATATATATATATATATATATATATATAAAGATGGATTAAACTCTGGAAAAGGAGACATGAAAGTTGGAGGAAGGCACATCAACAGTTTAAAATATCATACTACTTGCAGAAAATAGCAAAGACTTGGAACAGCTAGTGAAGAAAGTTGAGGAACAAAGTGCAAAGGCAGCTTTAAAGCAGACAATGAAGCTATTGAAATAGTGAAAGATATTCTATGTGCTGGCTCAGTAATTAATCAACATAGAGACTGTATTCAAGAAGTCAGAAGAAGACAAGGTCTTAGAAGGGCAGCTATGAAGAACCTAGATATGATATTCAAGTGTTAAGATATATCATTAAATACTAAAGTTAGGATTGTCCATGCCATTGTATTTCCCATTTCTACGTATGGTTGTGAAATTTGGACAGAGAAAGAAGCTGATAGGAATAAAATCAACTCATTAGAAATATAGTGCTGGAGGAAGGTTTAACAGGAGCAGCCATTAGGACAGTAATGGGCAAAGGGAGATGGAGAAAACAGCCCTATTATAATGATAGAAGGGAGCACCAAAAGGTGTGGATTACTCCAAAGATGTCCCCCATTTCAAATCATCTGGATAGCCTTGGCAACAGGCTCAATGCCAGGTTGGTGGATGGAAATGTGTAGTCTGTAAATTCTCTGGTGCAGGATTTGATCCTGGATGAGCATGCCAACTGGCTTGTATTATGGAGACATGGACGGACGGACGGACGGATGGACGGACGGATCAGGGGGGAGGGGGGAATAATCTCTCCCAGCTCTGTCCACATGGGTTCTCTGTAAAGCATCAGGGGAGGCAAGGAGGAAGAGTGGCAGTGGATTATTGGGATTCCATCTCTCTCAGCAGTGTCCTGTCCCACTGTCTGCTGTGTTTAATGTGTGTATTTGGTGTTATCTCCCACCCTGCTGCTCAACAGTCTCCCTCCCTGAGCTGGTTGAGTTAGTCTCTGAAGTGATGTTGGAGTTTCCTCAGCTAGTTGTGCTGAGGGACCTCAACATCCATGTGGAGACTACTATGTTAGAAGTAGCTGAGGACTTCATGTCCACCATGACAACCAATGACAATTAATATCTGATGCCAAGTATGCTGGACCTGGATTTCTGTTCTGAGCAGGCTGATGGTGATTTGAGTGTGTAGGAACTTTCTGTAGTTCTGTTGTCATGGACTGATCATTACCTGGTGGGGTTCAGACTCACGGGTACTTGGAGCCTCTGCAGAGGTCAGGAGCTCATTAAGATGTTTCTCCCTAGGAAACTTATGGGTCCAGATAAATTTTTGATGGCTCTTGGGAGTTTCCTGATCCCTTGGTGGATGAGCCCATCGAAGCCCTGGATGGTCTCTGGAGAGCAGAGAGCTCCTTTATCTGTTATGATGGTTTGATTAGTTACTGTTTTAGAAGACTTAGCCAGAATTAGGGGTATCCCAGAGTAGAGTCTCCCAGCATTTCAGTAGTTATTTCCTGTAGTTCTTAAACCATTGCTGCACTTCACAAATCACAGTAGTAATCTCAACATTGCCAATGCAAAAGTAATCTTAGAATGTATGAAGTACTGTGTTTGGAAAAGTTCTTTTAGGAGCTAAAACTCATTTTGCCTGATGGATTCCAGGAGTCATCATCCAAAAATAGAATTTTTCCAAAATCTGCTAAAATGTCTTTCAACAGGAAGGATTTTTATACTCTGATGGTTCCCTGTCTCTCTTTTCTTGAGTTTAGTCTGTACTCCAGGCCCACTGATTACCATCTAGTCCTGGGACAAATCAGATTTTCTCTTTACTTAGATTCAGCCACTGCACACAGAGAAAAACAAGAGTATTTCTTACTTCTTTACCCACTTAAGTGTGCCTCTAGTGCTTCAAGATAACTCCATGGCTGGATTTAATGGTTTTAAGGAATTATGCTTGGAAAATCAAATGTGCATGACTAGATTATAGAGCCAATTTGTGATTCCCCCCCCCCCCCCCAAGAAGATAGAGATAACTGTATTATCTGGTCCTATGTGCATTACGTTTTTATGTATATGTTTCCAATTTAAACAGCACACCCATTTGTGGCCATACACTGTTGCTGGAGGTGGAACATCTGTACTAGGAAGACAGATATGATAGGAGCATTCTCACCCATGTAATGTGTACCCAGTACCATGGGTTCCATGATCCTATTTCACATTTACTTCTCTGTTATTTAACTTGGAATAACAATGTAAAGTACTGTCTTGCTGGATCATCTCTTCCAGCAATCTAACAGAAGCTTGACAGTTACCACGTAGATTTCATGGGTAAGGTATGAGGTAAAAACTGCACCCTCTTGTTTGCCACTAAGAAACAAAAATATGAGATACATGGCCTCTAAACATGAAGGCTCTACATAGCCTCTTGTGGGTAATATTGATATGTAGGTCTATCTTCCTTGAAACTGTCTTATCCTTTAAATAAAAAGTCATCAACTGCAACATGTTGCCACAATACATTCCATAATTTAATTTCTCACACTCTCTGAATTAACCCAAGTGATGCTGCTGCTGAACAAAGTTATGGGCTCATCTGTCAAAGTATATCAAATAATGAAGCTAGAGCTGAGCTAAAATGGCATGTATAGAAAACACACAAGTTCCCTCCCTCCCTCATATATATACAAATATATATACAGTTGTATATTTACTTTTATTTAAAGTCCCCTACAAATTATTTGGTATTTTGATTAAGTTTCTTATGTTAGGCACTGCTTTTAACCAATGTTGTCTCTTGATGTGTAGTAAAATATATTAGTTGATTGATTGAATTTATTTATTTGCCACCTTTCCCCCAGTACCATTTTCTGTGTGTTTTTGTGTGCCTTCAAGTCATTTCTGACTTATGGTGACCCTGTCACTGGGTTTTCTCAGCAAAATTAATTTAGAAAGGGTTTACCTTCCTCTGTGGCTGTGAGAAGGTGACTTGCCCAAGGTCATCCAGTAGGTTTCCATGACCAAGCATGCTCTCCAGAGTCATAGATCAATGCTCAAACCACTATATCACACTGGCTCCTGTAGTAGTATCATACAGTTGACCATGGAGGCAGAGAACAAAATGTTGGAGACAATATGCAAACTCAACTTTCTGTTTTGCCAATTTCTGTGCCTTATATATTTGCACCATTTGTTCAAGCAGATGTCTTAACCCTACTGTGTGACATTTAAAGCTGGTTTTGAGGTTAGCAATCTATTGAACCTTAGTGTGCATGAAGCTCTCCTTTGACTCTAACATTATTTTGGTGTCCAAGAACTGAAATAACAACAATGGGCCCTTGGTCTCTGAGGGCTTCTAGTTCTAGGACCCCCACGGATACCAAAAGCCATGGATGCACAAGTCAGTATTTAACACTTAAAAGTACCTGAGCAACAAGGTCTGGGCACCAAGAAAGCAGTCTTCCTGCACTTTTCCCCACCTTCCCATCACAATGCCTCTGCCAGATTTTAAACCCCTTTGCCATGGATCCACCTCAGGGAGGGGAAACAGAAGGAGTGGGACAAGGAAGTGTATTTGTGGGAAAGGAATTTAAATCCTGACAAAGGTTTCCTTGTGAGAAAGTGGGAAACAAAGGCATGGTACAGACACATGCTCGCACCGTGCTAGACTTACGGGACTGCGCAGCAACTGCACGGTTCCTAACCCTAGCACATACTGGCGGTGGCATAATGGTGGTGTACATGGGTGCCACCATTGTGACATAACGGGCTCAAAGCGTCTACACATCACATTGCACCAGTTAAATCACAAGTGTGCCATTGGCGCACTCGGACGTAATTGGCACAGCAGAAAAAGAACCTGCTTTTTGCAGGTTCTTTTTCCTATGTAGGGAAGCCACATGGATGGCAGCTGTGGCTTCCCTGCACACACAAAAAAGACCGCCACCACTCTGGACAAAACCCCAGGTATGTACTGGACCAAAGTGAGGCAGGAATCAATTCTGGCAGAGGCTGCCTTGTGAGAAAGTAAGAAATTGAGTGAAGCAGTTTAAATTCTGGCAGAGGTTTCCTCTGAGAGAGTGAGAAACGGAATGAGGCAGGGTTTAAATTTTGACAGCAGCTTGGTGGTGAGAAAGAGAGTGAAGAAAAGGTTTATGTTCTGTCTGTGGCTTTATGGTGGGATTAACCTCCATAGAGGAGGGAGGCATTAGCATGCCCGGGTCTTGCAGCAGCAGCCTCTGCTGTTGCCCTGGGACTGTTTCTCAGCCTGGCCATCACAGGTTAAAAAAAAAAAATTAAATGTTTCTTCATTTCAATCCACAGTTGTTCAGATCTGCAGACATTGAACCTGCAGATTCAGAGCACCTACTGTATTTCCCTGTTACTCAATATGAGCTTACACTTATTCATAGAAATTCTTCTAATGAAATGATTTCTGCTTCTTTTTTTAGTTATTTGTGGGCCATTGGCAAAAATGTCTGGAAGAGATGGAAGAAAAGGTTCTTCGTACTGGTCCAGGTAATACTTCAGCTAAAAAAGATTGATGATATTGTTTTTAATTCTGACATTGTGCAATAGCTTTGGTGGCTCTACATTTAGAACTGTTTTAATCTCTTTTCCCCCCTATCCTGTGTGAAAATATAAATGTTCATAATAGTGCAGCATAAGAACTGGAAGCAAAAACTCTACTGTTTGAATCCCTTCTCCCTCCACCCACACACTGATAAATTCACTCAGGCTGCTGCTACACTGCAGAATTAATACACTTTGACACTGCTTTAACTGCCAAGGCTCCACACTATGGAATCCTGGGATTTGTAGTTTGTTGTGGCACCAGAGCTCTGATAGAAAAAGTTAAATATCTCACAAAGCTACAAATCCTAGAATTCCATAGCATTGAGCCATGGCAGTCAAAGCCATATTAAACTGCATTAATTCTGCAGTGCAGATGCAGCTTAAGAAGCATTAAGCAAGCCACTATTACTTGTCCTTCTATTCCATCTATAGCGATGGGTCAGAAGCAGTTCATTAGATAGTACTCTGGAGATCTGACAATATGAGATATAGGTAAGCTCCATCTCCATGCCAGGACCCTGTTGGCATGCCATGGTGAACTTCTGGAGACCTCTCCCATCATCAAATGATGCATGGACCCCTTCTGGATTAACAAACAAGGCAGGAAGAGTGGAACAACCTGTGACAAGAACTGTCTCTTTGGGTGCCCTGTTCCACCAGCCATCAGCAGCAAGTAGGCCAGAGCCTTTCTCTTCCATAGTAGCCAAATCTACTCCTGAAGGCCATTCGCTCGGTGTCTCCAAGCCAAGGGGTGACAGCATGAACTACTGCACTAGGGTGACACCAACTATAGTGACACCACTATCCTTCCTCAAAGCAAGAAACTGTGGGCAAAATGATTGCAGAGAGCACCTGTGCTATCACATTGTTGCTGATATTGTTCAAATAATTGTTACAAAGTCAACAGATAATTGTTACAAAGTCTACAAATAGGTGTCCAAAGTCTAAGTTAGAGTTAACTTGAAACTGGAAATAAACTTAACATTTCAAGTTAGATTTTGAAGAGTTATTTTTCATCTTTGTGACAGATGTTTCTCTGAGGGTTATGTGTAGGTGCTCCAGTGAGGCCTATAGGACTGCCAGTAGCTGCTATCCTGAATGAATGATGAAAAGATATTTTCTACAGTAGTGAAAAAGGTGCCGCTCAGTGGCGAGCAAGTGGGGAAGATGGTACTCTGAATGTGAATGTAATTATAGGAGTATCAATAGATGATCCTACCTGCAACAAAACCTAATTTTCTACCTGAGTCACATTTTTACCTTGTTTTTTTTTTGTAGGACTGGTTCTTTTCAAATTCCTCTCTGCCACCAATTCTTAGGTGTAAAATATTCCAGGCTGTTGACACCCAATCTCATTTCCCAGTGCGATGACACTCTGTCTCATTTGTGCAGAAGGAAGATCAATTTAATGTTAGAAAGAGGCAACAAGAAATAATTCTGAAATGCAGTAGCTAGAAATGTTTAGATGCTGTTACAAGATATCTGTATATGAAGTCTTCAGTATGGGGCAGTTTGTTATTTGTCACATGTTAATTCAACATTACATCCATGGACTCAGAGTGAAATTTCCTGTTTAACTGAGAACTGGACAATGACTCTGGGGATCAGAGTTCGATTCTCCACTAGGCCACAGAAACCCACATAGTGACCTTCGGTGAGTCACACACTCTCGGCTTCAGAAAACCCAGTGATAGGCTCATCTTAAGTCAGAAATTACTTGAAGACACAACAACAACAACAACAAAGAAAACTAGGAATTGTGTTTTAGAAAAAAGTGATCTATAGAAAAAGACCAGAATGTGGAAAAGTTACATTTTAAAACTAGAACTCCCAGAATCCCTTGGCCATTGTGGCCTTGAGAATTTTCTGACCTCTGCAAACACTGTTCAGCATCTTCCTCAAACTATAATATTTAAACAGTGCCTTGGAGAAAGCATAATAATAAACAGAGCAATCCAAAGTCAACTGGGGGGGGGGGGAAGCAACCAGATGGAAAGCCCCAGCACTGGTATACATCCTCCCTTTGGTTCTAAGAGCATGTTAGAGGAATGGGAGGGTTTTGTATCCAGTGTCTCCCTAAATATGCTCCCAGAACAGTCCATTTTTGCCAGTTTTGCAGTTGGTGGTGCAATGGTGAGTCAGTGGAGGTTTCTCTGCCCTTGACAGAGAGACCTCTGAAGATAGCCCTGCAGACATTCCTCTCGAGACAGAGAAGGATATTTGTGAAATCTTATGGCCCTTGGGAACATGGCGCTTCAGCTTAAATGGTATAAAAGGCAGCTATAATTGCAATTTAGGGATGCTGCCACACTGAAGAATTAACTGTCATGGGATTTGTAGTTTGTTCTAACACCAAAGCTCTCGGACAGAGAAGGCTAAATATCTCACAAAGCTACAGATCCCAGAATTGCACAGCACTGAGCCATACCAGTTAAGGCAGTGTCAAACTGCAGTGTAGGTGCAGTCTGTGTATATCTTCAGATCAATATTTTGGACAAGCAATGCATGTATCACTAGTCTTCCAGACAATGACAAGACTGCAATGATACATGTGAACGTTCAGTAAAATATCTGAATGCAAGCCTGAAACATTTTGGCATGAAAACATCAGTTTGCATTACACAGAGGTAGTATGAGCTCATTTGACTTAAAACAGAGAGGGCAAAAAGAGTTACTCGGTTTGGACCACCTGTACTTTTTAGACTCCCATTAATCAACTCCATTAATGAACATGGATTGTTTTATCCCTTTCTCAGCATTAGTATCCAGCTTCAACCATTCCATCCATATCTCCCCTTGATGTTCCTCATGTTTTTTTCCCTCACTAACTGTAATCAGTAAAGTGGTTTAACTGTGTGTATCGGGAGAAGCTGAAGACAGACATCTTATTCTGTTTCTATCAAGGATTGTTTTTAAGATTAATTTTCAGTAAAATAAAGATTGTCTTTAAAATAATGAACTGCTAAACAGAAAGTTGTGGACATGAATGCAGAACATGTGAAACATTTCTTATGTGTGTTAAAAGTTCTACAGAAGTGATTAATAACAATACTAATTTTCCAGTTTAGACTGGTCATTTTTAATTTCTAGAAACTAATTAGTGAAAGAAGAATTCCCTTTGAAAAGCATAACTGGAGAACATCTTTAAAATACTTCTCCTGATGCTGCTGCTTAAACCAGCCTTCCCCATTCCAGAAGTGGTAGAGCACATCTTCCATAATCCTCCACCTGTATCACTGATGTAGTTGAATGAAGAATAGTGTCATTGGTTCTGATGTCTCGTAAATATTGTAGTTGAATATATCTCAAAATTGCTTAATTTGACCATTACAGTCTTCTTAAATATGTAAGGCTAAATCCAACTACAAGTCCCAAATAAAGTAGTAGTAGTAATAATAATAATAATAATAATAATAATAATAATAATAATAATAATAAATTTTATTTTTACCCCGCCTTTCCATAGTTATGATCAAGGCGGCTTACAAAATTTAAAACATTACAATACAAGATAAAAATTCAATATAAAAGTTAAAAGCATTACTACAAGGAACAGGAACAGGAAATCAATTAAATACACATGTGAAGGGTAAAGAGAAAGAGAGATTAATTTACAATGGTCCGGGGTCGAAAGGGAAAAAAAATAAGGGGCAGGAAAATAAACAATTTAACTAAGGTGGGAAGGCCAACCGAAATAGATACGTTTTCAGATTTTTCTTGAAAATATCTAGTGAGGTGGCGGAGCGAAGCTCTACGGGGAGCTTGTTCCAAAGTGAAGGGGCAGCGATGGCAAAAGCCCTCTATGAGGTCCATGCAAAGTTTGACCTAGGGACCTCCAACAAATTTGTCCCAGATGTTCTGAGTGTGTAGGGCGGATTATATGGGGAGAGACGGTCCTCCAAGTACCCTGGGCCCAAGCCATTTAGGGCTTTATAGGTCAAAACCAACACCTTGTATTGAACTCGGAAGCGAATAGGCAGCCAGTGAAGGTCTTTTAAAATAGGTGTTATATGGTCCGACCTGGAACTGCCAGCGACCAGTCTAGCTGCCATATTCTGCACCATTTGCAGCTTCCGGGTTTGGTACAAGGGTTGCCCCATGTAGAGCGCATTGCAGAAATCTAATCGAGAGGTTACCAAAGCATGTACAACAGATTCAAGGTCCTTACGGTCCAGGTAGGGACGCAACTGTCGTATCAGCCGAAGCTGATAACAAGCACTCCTGACCGTCGCATCCACCTGAGAAGTCAGCTGGAGCGACGAATCAAGGAGCACTCCCAAGCTGCGCACCGAGTCCTTCAGGGGGAGCGTGACCCCATTCAGGACTGGATGACAGATCTCGCCACCCAAAACCGGGGAACCTATCACCAGTACTTCCGTTTTCCCTGGATTCACACTGAGTTTGTTCTCCCTCATCCAGCCCATTACCGATGCCAAGCAGGCATCTAGAGGAGAGATGCCATCCTTACTTACTGCATCAGTCGGAGACATAGAGAAGACTATCTGGGTGTCATCAGCGTACTGATAACACCGCGCCCCGTGTCTCCGGATGATCTCTCCCAGCGGCTTCATGTAAATGTTAAATAGCATAGGGGACAAGATTGCTCCCTGAGGGACACCAGATATCAGGGCCCTCCTATCGGAGCGACAGTCCCCCAGCTCCACCATCTGGGATCTGCCCGAGAGGTAGGAACGGAACCACTGCAAAGCAGTGCCCCCAATTCCCAACTCTCTCAGGCGTCCCAGAAGGATACCATGGTCGATGGTATCGAAGGCCGCTGAGATGTCCAAGAGCACTAACAGGGACACACTCCCCCTGTCCATACCCAGACGGAGATCATCAACTAAGGCGACCATGGCAGTCTCAACTCCATAGCCCGCCCGGAAGCCAGTTTGAAATGGGTCCAGAAAATCGGTGTCATCCAAGATCGATTGAAGCTGGAAAGTGACTGCTCTGTCGATCACCTTCCCCAAAAAAGGCAGCAGCGAGATGGGCCGATAGTTATTATGAATCAGAGGGTCTAAGGAGGGCTTCTTTAGCAGGGGTTGACCACTGCTAATTTTAATTTAGATGGAAACTGACCCTCACTTAGAGATGTATTAATTATGCGATGCAACATAATTCGCACCACATCTCCCCCCTGAGCTGTCAGCCATGAGGGACAGGGATCAAGGGAGCAAGTCGTCCTCCTAACACTTCGAAAGATCTTGTCCACTTCCTCGGTACTAACAAACTCAAAGTGATCCAGTACAGTGGTACCCCGGGTTACGAAATTAATTCGTTCCGCGGTTAATTTCGTAACCCGAAATACCTTCGTAAGCCGAATTCCCATAGGCGCTAATGGAAAAATAGCTCTCTGCTGCCCTCCGGTGGCGGAAAATAGCGCCGCGGTTTTTTTCGTAACCCGAAGAAACCTTCGTAAGCCGAAGCAATAAATCCCTATGGGATTTATTCGTATCCCGAAAAATTCGTAACCCGGCGCATTCGTATCCCGGGGTACCACTGTATAACAGGGGCCACGGACGCTTCGGACACCTCTCCTACAGGATCTGCACAAATACTGGCGTCGAGATCAGCCCTTATCCAACAGATTTTATCCGCAAAGAAGTTGTTAAAATCGTCACAGCAGGCTTTAGATGACTCCAAGATAGGGCTCAGGGAGGGAGGGAGCTGAGTTAGCTCCCTCACAACCCTGAACAGCTCTGCCGGACGTGACTCTGCGGATGCAATACGTGCAGCATAGAACGAATTCTTCGCTGCACCTATTGCCACTCCATAAGCTTTCAAATGAGAGCGAAGGAGTGTCCTGTCAGACAAGCGCTGATGTCTTCGCCATTTACGCTCTAGTCGTTGCGCAGCCCGCTTCCTTTCCCTGAGATCTTCCGTATACCAGGGTGGTTTATTGGAAGCAGGCCGGAAAGGACGCTTGGGAGCGATACTGTGTATAGCCCTAGAGAGACTGGTATCCCAGATGTCGGTTAGGGCATCAACAGAATCGCCATCAGAACCAGTCATATACCCCTCTAGGGCTTCTTGGAACCTTATGGGTTCCATCCGCCTTCGAGGGTGGACCATCCTAATAGGTCCGCCACCCCCGGGACGTAGACCCTTGAATGAAAAGCTGAAAGGTAAATCAAGATTTATGAAATCAAGATTGATTCAGTAGGTTTACTCTAGTTGGGACTAGCACTCGGATTTAGGCCATATACTTTGTTTTTTCCCCTCATGAAAGAAGTGAATAGTTAGTTAGTTAGGTTTTATCCTGCTTTTCTCCTGAATGAGACCCAAATTCCTCCTATGTCCTCCCTTATAACAAACAAACAGCTTCATTTATATACCACGTCATACTGAATTAACAATGTCTAAGTGGTTGACAACTGTAAGCTAATTGCCCCCAATAATCTAGGTATTCATTTTAGCGACCTCAGAAGGATGCAAGCCTGAGTCAAGCTTGAGCCGTTTTGCTGGTATTGAACTCACAACCTTATGATTTTGAGTGAGTGGCTGAAGTACAGGCATTTAACCACTGTGCCACCAGGGCTCTTTATGGGATATGCTGCAGCATTTATCATAAAGATCTGAATATGTGGATAATGTAGACTAATTGTTAATTTTTAAAAAAAAAATCTCTTATACTTTGCTTGATTTTTTTTTTTTAAATGCTGTAGATCATTTACAGTGGAAAAAAATTATATGATCTGCTTCAGAGTGTTAAGAGCAGTACACTGGTTTTACCAGTTTGGAGGAAAAGTTCATCAAGGCACTAGCATGATCATCAAGGCAGGACCTTGCAGGCTGACAGTTTTTTAAATGGGCAATTAACCTATCTTACTCTAGGGAGATTTTGACACAGAGGCTTACCGTTCTTAAAATGTGACTACATTGTCCCTAAAACATGAGGATGTGATTGCCAGTCACACTTGTCTCCCTTGATGAAATCGTCATGGATGTTCCTATTTATGCAGAGAAATGGCAGCTCCATGAATGCTTTAATGACAGGACGCCTCCATGATGATTTCATCACAGGAGACAAGTGTGGCCAGCAATCACACCCTCATGCTTTAGGGACTATCTAGCCATGTTTTACGAATGGTAAGCCTTGTGTGATAATCTCCTAAATATAAATGAGATAGAAGGACAAACTGGTTTTATAGCAAAACCAGAAAAAGATAGCAGCAGAAATCAACAGAACAGTCTTTACTCAATGCAGGATGTTTCTCAAAGGAAAAGAAGGGGGGGGAAAGGCATCGGACCTAAAACATTATCTAAGAAAGTTGTATCTAAACCTAAAACACTGCAGATTAAAACATACACATGGAGTTTCTCACCTTCACCCATGAAGAAGATGACTAGAGACTGGAACAGACCTCATAAAGAGTGAGAAGCAGGTCTAATGGGTGAAACAGACTGACCCTTTGTGCTGGCTTGGGAGCAGCCTCAGAGTGCGGCATTTAAACACTGCAGGTTCTGACACCACCCCCATGCTGCACGCCTGACCACAAAGCAGGCAGCTTTGCGACACTCTGGTGGTGCAGCGTTTATGTGTTGCACATCACAGGAGCACTGCAAAGCTGTGGCAGCAGCGGAAAAGCAGGCTTTTTACCTGCTCAAAAAGGAGTAGCATTTTCCTGCTTCCTTTTGTGCCACCAAAAAGCTGGGTTGGGGGGCGTGGTGTGCCGCCCCTTCAGGGCCATCTGTTTTTGGCTCAAAGAGAGAGGAACAGGTCAAAAGGGGGGGAACAAGTCAAAGAGAGACAGGTCAAAGAGAGAAGATTTTCACACCAACACTTACCATGGGTTAAGCGCCAGTAAAGCGGTGGTAAAACATTCCTGAAGCACAAGGTGTAAAAACCGGTCACACTTCTGAAACATCAATGAAGTGTCCCCTCACCTCTACTGTCCTTGGATCATTCACGGAGCAGCCATTTCCTATTAACAGAGCAGCCATTTTCTATTTGCTTTAATAGAAAATGGCTACTCCTTGAACGATTCAAGGACGATAGAGGTGAGGGGACACTTCACTGACATAGATTTTTGTGGGTTTTTCAGGCTATGTGGCCATGTTCTAGAAGAGTTTCTTCCTGATGTTTCACCAGTATCTGTGGCTGGCGTCTTCAGAGAATGTGAGAATATTCTCTGAAGATGCCAGCCACAGATGCTGGTGAAATGTCCGGAATAAACTCTTCTAGAACATGGCCACATAGCCCAAAAAACCCACAAAAAACTATGGATGCCAGCCATGAAAGCCTTCGACTTCACACTTCACTGACATTTCAGAAATGTGACCAGCTTTCACACCCTCGCGCTTCAGGGATGTTTTACTGACGCTCTACTGGCGTTTCACCCATAGTAAGCGCTGATGTGAAGATCTTCATTCTCTCTTTGTTTCTGAATTTTAAAGGTCTTCCTGACTTGGAGACTGCTTTCCTAAAAGTGAAGAAAGCACCTCTGGATGGAGCAAAACATGACCTCGGTGTTGTTCAAAAAACCAAAAACATGTGCTTGTAAAGGGGCAAAGGTGAACATGTCCTTTGGGTGCTGATAATGACTCTTAAGTGGTCTGGGCAAGATCAAGCAATGGGCTTGTATACTCGGGACAAAGCCAATCAATATAGATATTTACTCTCAAATCCAGATATTTTTCCTAATTTCTCTATAGTCTGCAGGCTAATTCACTATGGGGGTGGGGAGTACCAGTGTGAGACAGTTAGCCAATCTTCATTCGATGGAGGTCAACCACATGGTTAAGCCCTGACTGCTTTCATTAATGCAAACATTTCCTTGTCATCCGGGAGTGTGTGTGTGTTTGGAATACAACTTCCAGTTTGTACTTCAGAATAAGACTTGATCTTTTCCCCAGCACGGGCACAGATTCAGAGAACCATCAGCCCTACCTGTCCAGTATGATTTCTTAACAATTTGTGCAGATTCTGGAAACAGACAGCCTTCCTGTCTTAAAAGTTTAATATTCATATTTATTGAGCATGACTCATAACAACAGGCTCTGAAGGGACAAAGAGAATCTATGGTTTTCTTGATTGTGTCCAGTGGTTGGATGAGCATTTCCATACTTGCACATATGACTATTTCTGGTATGTATCCAAATGGAAAATCTAGCTCTTAAAATCAAATTAACAGGAATGTATTCTAAAGTAGCAGTTGATTATATATTTCATACTAGCAATTACGAGTTTCAAATCTGTACTCAATGTATTCATTGATTTATTGTCTTCTTCAGTGTTTACTGTTTTAAATTCAGTTACAGCAGCCAGGGCTCCTGTTTGCACATATTCCACTAACATCCATTCATTTTATAGTAATTTACAGCACAATCTTATACTGTATACTCAGGATCTTGTTTATTCAGAATTAAAAGTACTGAACTTTAAAGGCACTTACTTCTAGGCAAGCCTGTATGGGGTTGAATTTTTTATAATAAATGAATGACTATTCATGCTCAATCATCATTTTGACTAGTGATGTCAGTAAGCTTCATAATTACTGCAGCTAATGTACAAACTTGTTTGGTAGATTCCACAACCACATTGCCCCAATAAGAACATAGTCAAACCAGAAAAGAACTTTTCCATTCTCTCCCAGTCAGAGGTTGGAAATGTTAAATCGAGGACAACAATTTCCAGAAGCCTCCATCAGCATGGCCATTAGGAGCTGTAGTCCAAAAAGTTACTCTTTCAGGCTCTGCCTCCATTTACCTTAATTTTATTGTTATAAAAATGATGGAGGCAAGGAGGCCCATGGAAACCTAACCCTGAAAAATACATTTCTCATGGTTTCCAAAGCCCTGTGGAAGTTAAGGAAAGAAGGAAAAACCTGTCTCCCAGCCTGCTCTTGCCCAGGAACCAGCAGCCAGGAACTTGCTTATTCACAGCCTTTGAAGGGATCATATAAAGGTAGTTCTGTTGTGCTCCGTATCATAGTGATATAATAAATAGACACAATATTGGATGAATGGATAGATAGACAGACAGACAGACAGACAGACAGACAGACAGGTAGGTTGAGTCTTCCTTATCTGAAATGCTTGGAATCAGAAATGTTTTGGAGTTCAGAATTTTCCAGCTTTCGGAATAGTTGCAGATACATAATGAGATATCTTGGAAATGGGACCCAAGTCTAAAAATGAAATTCATGTATGTTTCATATTCACCTTATACATATGGCTTGAAAGTAATTTTATACACAACATTTCTAATAATTTTGTTCACAAATATTTGTGTACACTGAGTCATCAGAAAGCAAAAGTGTCACTAGCTGAGCCACACATGTGGACAATTTTGGAATTCCAGATAAGGCAGACTCAACTTATACTTCTGTTTGAGAAGCCCAGTTGTGAACCGAACCATTGGATGAGGTATCTTTATTTCTACAAATTACTGTTTTAGCAAAATTACAAGAGTACCTGCTTTGTGCTAAGTATAATTTCATCTATTATGGTGCATCCTTGATATCAGCTGGAGTGATTCCAGAACACCCTATGGATATCAAAATCCATAGCTGCTCAAGTCCCATTATATATAATGGCATAGTAAAATGGTGTTCTTTATATAAAATAGCAAAATCAAAGTTTTCTTTGGGTGTGGGGGGGCAGAAATCAAATGCTTTCAAGCTGTGGATGGTTGAATCCATTAATGCAAAATCCATGGATGTGGAAAGTTGGTGGTATTGTTTATTCTCTTAGAAGTCATGCAGATTCTTTCTTGGCCCTAATACCTGAGAGACTTATAACTGGAAATTTCAGTGAGTTAACCTAAGGAATTTGCTTTAAGAGCTCCGTTGTGGGCCTTCTTCTTCCATAAATGTAATTCTACATTTTGCATTTTCGTGTGTGTGCGCGCGCACGCGCACGCACGCACACGTGTATTCCAGGCTAACATAGATGGGCTCTGTGCTGGATGCGGCAGCATCATTAGTTAGAAAATATTTAGTCAAAGGTAGAGACGTAACATTAAAATAAATATGTGTTCATGTATAGTTTGAAAGCAAGTCTAGTAAAGAGAATGTTTTCATGTGATTTTGTTGTGTGCCTTTCTGTTCTTACCACTCTAGTAGCAAATTTGCCCTCTGAAATGAACAGAATGCTAATTGCATGCAAATTTCATGGCACAGACTTGTTATTCACTTCATTGTAAATTCTGAGATATGCAGTGTGAAAGTGATGGCAGAATATGACCCCAGGGTTAGGAATGAAAATGTGTCCACCGCATCATAAAGCAGGGAGACGCATGGCAAAATCAATCTGATGCTCTTATCTAGTTGGAGAATGCCAGAAAAGCTTTTACATTGAACACTTTTACTGTGGTAAAGGGGGGGGGGGGGACTTTTGATAATCCAGGACCATGAGTCAATACGATATTATTGACTATCTCCTCATGTTCCCCCTCAGATTAATCTGTTGAGAATCCATAAAGCATTACTGCATGGCCTATTTACTAAATATAGTTTTTATTATTCATTCTTGTAAAATAGTATCTCAGAATGCAAATGCTCTAGCCATCATACTTAAAGATTACAAGATTAGTATTTTAGCACTACTGAAAGTGTTATTCTTAAATAGATCATTAAGGATGACAAGGGGAATTGTAAAAACTGGTGAAAATATGGACAGTTGTTGCATTTGTGGCATGATTTAGTTATTTTATTTATTTATTTTATAAACCACCTTTCTCTTGAAGGGGGACCCAAGGCGGTTCTCACAAAAGAAATCAATTAAAATCTACCCATGCAATTTTAAAAACAAAATAATCACTTATGAAACACTATAAAATTATATAAAAACATAGAAGAGTCAAAAAATAATTAAACCACACACCCCAACAATGTCCTTACAAACAACTGTAGGGAGATGCCAACTAAGCAGGCCACAGTTCAGTCAACATTGTGCAAGCATTTGGTTGCTCCTTATCTAGCAATTCCCAGCATGGCCATAGGTTGCTGACATCATGGTATTAGTTGAGCCAACTATTTTTCTTTAGCAGCTCCTTCCCAATATTTGCTTAGAAAGCCCTGCATTCCCTACTCCACCTTCTATCATGCCATAGCTGCTGATTCTCAATAGTGAATTGCCTGATTGCTTTTGCTGCATATAGGGATCTTCCAAGTCTCACCCATCCCTTGGAGTGTATCACATTCTTGGTGCTCACACAATTAAAATGCTTTGTACAGTGCTAGTCATCTGATCACATATATGCCTTTCTGCTCTTCACGATCGCGCCCTGAGAAAGTTTTGGCAGTCCCACCATCTATTCCTCTGGTGGCCGCTGTCAAGCTTTTTGCAGGGAGATTACCCCTAAACTCAACTATATCTCTGCCATGATTATGACAGAGCCAAGAGCTTGTCACTTTTAAGTGGGCAATTAAGACTGTTCTTTTCAGACAGGCTTTTAAAAAACAGTTTGCTGTTCTTTGCTCTAGCTCATAACATATGTCCACCTATCTGCTGCATTCATATTATTTGATTCCATGTTGAATTTTGCTTTTTTTAAAAAAGGAAATGTAGCCCATGTTGAGAATCCTGATAGAAAAGTCCAAATGAATATACACACATGTTAAAAAGGGGAACAGAGAAATAATACATAGAATCATAGAGTTGAAAAGGGCTTCATGGGCCAGCAAGTCCAAACCCTTGCTCAATGCAGGCTCTCCAACTAAAGCATCCCCAGAAGGTAGCTATCCAGCCTCTTTCAGAAGATATTCAGAGAATGAGATCCCACCACCTCTCTAGGCAATTGGTTCCATTGCTGAACCACTCTTACTGTCAACAACTTCCTTCTAATGTTCAATCAAAATCTACTCTCCTGTAACTTCAAACCATTAGTCCTGGAGCTCACCTCTGGGGCAGCAGATAACAGGCCTGCCCCCTCCTCCCTGCGACAGTCCTTCAGGTATTTAAAAATTGCAATCATGTCACCCCTCAGTCTTCCCTTTACCAAGCTGAACATGCTCATCTCCTTCAATGTTTCCTCATATGTTTTGCTCTCCGTACCACTTATCATCCTTGTTGCCCTTGTCTGAACCTAGTCTAACTTGTCTATATCCTTTTTGAAATGAAGCATCCACAACTGAATGCAGTACTGCAGATTCCAGTGTGGAATAATATAGTGGAACTATTGCAACTGTCAACTTGGAAACTGTGCTTCTATTAAAGCAAGCTAAAATAATATTTGACTTTTTTGCTGCAACATCACACTGTTGGCTCATGTTCAATTTATGATTCACAATAATCTCACGGTCATTTTCACATGTACTGCTGAGCACTAGCCTAAGCCTGTGCTGTTGGTTTTGTGGCCAAAATGTAGAATTTTACTTTTGTATCTATTGAATATCATTTTAAGAATTTTTGCCCACATTTTCTAGTTTATCTAGGTCCTTTTAAATTCTGTTCCTATCTTCCAGTGTGTTAGCCACCCCTTCCGGTTTTGTGTCATCTGCAGACTTGATAAGGCTTCCTTCCACCCTGTCATCTAAGTCATTAATAAAAACGTTGAAGAGTAATAGCACTAGACTAGCACTCCATTCAAAGCCGCCTTCCAATTTGAAGCTCAGCCACTGATGGCAATCTTTGAGCATGATTTTCTAACCAGTTATGGAGCCATCTATTCCACATTTAATCAATTTGGTAATCAAAATATTATCTGAAAAGGTTACAGGAAAAACGCAACTTAAGCAGCAACATACCACTTATATGAAGGCAAAAACTGACTAAATAAAGGTGTTGAGACTTAAAGGTCTGCAGAAAAGTACGTAATGAACTTTGGGAATAAGGCTGTGAAAATATAACTGGGCTTGAGACGATTTTTTTTTTCATACTGTTAAAACAGAACTCTTGGATTACTCAGTGAAATGGATACTGGTAATTTTGAAAGACCAGAAAGAAAGAAAGAAAGAAAGAGTAAGCATTCTTCAGGGAATCAGTTTAAGGAATCCAATAGAATACAGTATGTGTCTCCACCCTTGTCATCAAAGAGGATTTATCAATGACAAAATATGGATGCAATTGCCTATATTTAACCACTCCGAAAAGTCAGTTGTATGACACAAGATAGGATTTACGTACATGAACAAATAAAGGCAAACATGTATACGCCCAAAAGAGTAAACTGAGATAAACATAAAACATTAAAGGAACTCTGATGGCGCAGTGGTTAAATGCCAGTACTTCAGCCACAAGGCTGTGAGTGCGATTCCAGGCAGGGGTCCAAGATCCACTCAGCCTTGCATCCTTCCATAGGTCACTAAAATGAGTACCCAGCTTGTTGGAGGCAATTAGCTTACACATTGTAAACCGCTTAAGTGCACTGATAAGCGGTATAGAAATGTACTTGCTATTGCTATTGTTATAACATACATATTTGTCCTACCAAGTCCACAGTCCTCATAGGGAAGCCTGCCATAGAGGACCCTGGTTTCTCAAGTGGCAAATTTATGAATGGCTTTAATTTGAAATTAAAAATTCAGAATGCAAATGAAACAGCTGGTTAATTAGTGCTAATTAGCAGGGTATAAATCTGAATCAGTTCAAGAAATTTGTTCAAATGTTTCATTGGATTAGAAATTGTCATACTAGGCATATGCCCCAACTTGAAATTAACTTGGAATGAACAGGGTACTTAGAGGACCACCTCTCTCCATATAATCCGCCCCGCACTCTCAGATCGGGTGATAAACATCTCCTAAGAGTTCCAGATGCTAGACGAGCCATCACTACACAAAGAGCCTTTTCCACCTCGGCCCCTAAGCTCTGGAACTCGATCCCCAACGAGTTCCACTCGACCCCCTCCCTAGTCCAATTTAAAAAAGGGCTGAAAACGTATCTTTCCAAACAGGCATACCCCCTATAGCCCTGTTGTGATCCCTCTCCCCCTCACCGTTGTTATAATCGCTGCTAGCCTGGAATTGTTATTGTTGTCGTCGTTTTATATAATGTAATTTTTTGATAATGTTTTTATTGTAATCTGTATGCTGTTGGATTGCAAAATCCACCACTGTAACCCGCCTTGATCTTTGAAAAGGCGGATTAGAAATAAAGCTTTTATTATTATTATTATTAAGAGAGTACTGATAAAGCATAACAAGACAGGAGCTTGATTGAAGTACTTTGCAACTACCTAGAGATCACATGAGGGATCTATGGAGTAGATCTGGTTTCTAGCCCTTAGAGTGCATTCTGTCACAGATCCCGTGTGGACATGTAATAATAATAAAATATTTATTTATATCCCGCCTTTCCATAGATCAAGGCGGGTTACAAAACATAGCAATTACAGTATAAAATAGAATAAAAACAGCAAGAAATTACATTAAATAGCAAACACAGATTACTGATATTGATCACATTACAAATGTGATCAATTTCAGTCTGAAAGAGTTGTATGTACACACTTAGGACTTCCTCTGCAGGAATGGAAATTTTGGGTGATGAGGATTTTCTTCCTCATGAATGTATGTATCACCATATTTGCATAAGCTGGCTTCAGACTGATGCTGAGTGTCTGTCAGCGAGGGGACATGCCTGACATGTGCACTGACATCTAAGGGATGGAACTGGCATATGCAGTAACCCTTCCGAATGTCTGTCGTCCACAGTTATCAAACAAGGCAGATAGTTTTACTGGTTCAGGCACAATTACATATACTAGAAATTCTTGAATTCAGAATTCAGTGTTTATTGTGGTGTTCAGTGGGAAATGAAAGTTATTTTTATATGCAAAAAGGAACTATGAGAGCAAAACAGATGGCAAATTAAGAGCACATTTGCTGAATTGGAGAACATATTCTCTTACAGAAAACAATTGCATGAGAGAGAGAGAAATGATATGTTAATTCTAGATAAAGAAATCACTCTCCTTCAGAAATGCAATATCTGCTGGCATCTCTCATGTGGTAATTCCAATCTGATTATTTTGACTGAGCATCTGGGAACCTGAGACAGTAAAGTATTATAATATTCATGGCTGGCCAGAAGGTGGCAGCAACATACCACTTATATGAAGGCAATGACTTCCTTGCCCGCCACCCATACATGCACACACATTATTATGAGTATAAAGGTAGTGGTGGAGCAAAAATGTGTGTGTTTTTAATTTATTTATTTAAATCAATTTATGGCTCCATGACTTGGCTTCTGGATCAAGCAAAACAAGCCAGTCTCTGACCTCAGGCTTTCATTCTCACATGGGTACATGACACTTTGCATATTTTAGAGCGCTGTCCGTAAGAACCAGAAGGGTGAAGAAGCTATGAGGTCCAGCCTGAAATGTTACTTTTAAAAAGTTATATGTTCCTATTACTCAAAAAATGTTTAAAGAGTAGCTGCTATTGCTGTTACTCATTGCATAATGTATTACACTATGGGTCTTGCTGCCTTTTGCTTTTCAACATTACTGGGATTACTAAAACAAAGGCATAATTCTTTTTAAAAATCTTGTCAAGATACCTCTACAATGGCAACTGAAAGATAGTTTTTGAAAGTAACTAAAATGATTGCTCATAACAACAGTGAAATAACTTCATTAATTCTTGTTAATGCTTCTTTTGAAATGTCACTTTATTATATTCTTGTTTGCTCTTCTACAAAAAAGAAAAGAACAGCAACCAGTTACAGAGAACTATATTACTTGTAATTTGCTGCTTCCTGACTCTGGTAAGGAGCAGAGACATAGCCAGGATTTTGGGAAAGGGGGGGGGGGGGGGGCCCCAGACCGAGCTCCACCATTAAAATAGGCCCCCTATCATTGTATTAAAGGGAGGGGGGGCCCGAATCCCCCGGAGCCCCCCCCCCTTGGCTGTAAGGAGGATGGATCGGATGGATCGGATTCATTTTACACAAAGAAAGAGAGAGAACCAGGTCAAAGAGCAAGGGGTGATAGCCAACTCCTCATTTTCATTCTGGGAATTAGCCAACTATTTGGGGTGGCCAAGGAGACTTACAAGGGTGAGGGACAGGGTAGAAGAACTAAGAAGCAGCAAGCACTATTCTGACAGCATTTTGTCTTGTTTGACCACAAACATGTAGGATCAATTTCTTTGTTCAGAAATGAATCCTTTGTTGCACTTTGTTCCTCAGGACGCACACCCAACTCTGCCCCCATGGTGATGTGATGCCTCACATCTCATCTCACTGGAAAGGCCAGATCAGGGCCGCAGCATGCAGTTGCTGCGGCCCTGATCAAGCAAAGATGGAGGCGGTTGCAGGCCACCCCTTCAGGGGCAGTCTGCACAGCCCCCAAATGCTTTTTTGGCTCTAGTTATATCACACTGCAGAATTAAAGCAGTCTGCCATCCCTTTACCTGCCCTGACTTGATCCTACAGAATTCTGGGATTTGTAGTTTGGTATTCAGCCTAGTATTCAGAGAATTCTGGTGCCTCAGCAGATTAGAAGTCCCAGTATTCTGTAGGATAGAGTTATAGCAGTTAAAGTAGTATCAAACTGCTTTAATTCTACAGTGTGGATTCATCCTCTGTCAAGGGTCTCCCCCCACCCTTTTGCTGTCTACATTTGGGGAGACATTACTTTGAAAGAGAATATTACAAGCAAATAGCTAATACTGATTTGAAGCCATTGGAGGGCAGCATGGCACTGAATTATCTTGACTTGCATGAAAGATCTGTTACAGCTTCAACCATTTTTAAAAAAATAACATTTCATAATATATATGGGGGGGGCAGTAATCACATTTAGCTTTCCTCGTAACAGAGAAAATAGTAGTTTGAAGGGAAGTCTATTATAGCTCTTTTTATACAGACCCTCCTATCTAGTGAGACTACTTCCATATGAGAGATCTCTCCCTCCCCCACCACCATTTTTCTCCAAATGACAAGCACAATTCATTGATACAGGAGTTTTAAGGAATCATCAGAAGCCAAAGTTTCTTCCAGAGGTCAAGGAAATGTCCAAACCAATATAATTATGCAAGGAACCCAGGATGTGACACAACCTTAACAAAGTCATTCTGAAATCGTTTGACAGTAAATTTCCCTGTTCCTACCCTAGAGCACAAGAGAATCCTCTGTTTTCTAGCTGCCTTCTCCAAGACAATCCTGATTTTTTTAAAAAAAATGTTGAGTACAAGCTGGGTCTTGATGCAGCCTGATGGGCACCTAAAGGCGATGTCAAAGCCCCCCCTGCAGCCAATAGAAAGACTGCCATCAAGATTTTGACATTGAATGCGTCATGTCATGTAGATAGATGGTAACTCGAAGGAGTGAGAGCTGCCATTTACAGGACCAGTGACAAGAACTGTACAGATCTGTGCAGTTTTCAGATTGCTTTAATATGACTGGTAACCAACTGTTCAGCTCACATTATTTGTGACAGTGTGTCACTCTGGCACTATCTGAATGAATGATAAGCATTTTCAAAGCATGTGGATTCTTCCTTCTGGACAATAGCTTTTCTTTTTTTAAAAAAGAAGAGGCCCTGGAAACAATTCAGAGAATGAAAAGTCCACTGTAAAAGTACTTTTTAAGTTGTATTAAAAGATAACTAGTGGAAGTGAAAATGAAAGGAGGGTGCCATTTTTGGGCTCCTTGCTACTTGCAACCAGGTCCTATTTAAGCTTGCTTCCTGGAGAAAGTCTAGTGGACTTAGGCTGCATCCACACTGTAGAAATAATATAGGACACAATTTAACTGCCATGGCTCAATAGTGTAGAATTTGGAATTTGTAGTTTTGTGAGCTATTTAGCCTTCTCTGTCAGAGAGTCCTGGTACCACAACAAACTACAAACCCCAGAATTCCATAGCATTGAGCTATGGCAATTAGAGTGATGTCAACCTGGATTATTTCTGCAGTGCGGATGCAGTCATTGGCCCCATACAGACAGGCCAAAATAAAGCTGCTTCGAGTCACTTTGTAGGTATGCTGTTTGTATAATGCATGCGTACTAAGAGTCCAGAAGCCGCACCAAAGCCATGATCCAGTCCTAAGGACTGGAGCGCAGCTTTGGCACAGCTTCCAGACTCTTAGTATGCATGCATCATTTAAACAGCATATTTCCAAAGTGACTCAAAGCAGCTTTATTTTGGCCTCTCTGTATGGGGCCTTAGTTAGGCAAAGGATGTAAATTGGATAAGTATCAGCTCATACAGTATACCTGAGATAGGATGCTGTGGGCTATGAAGTTAATCTACCTATCATAGATTCTTGGTGTGGAGGGGAGAACTGGTAAGGGAAAGCTAATACCCATATCTAAAAGAGTAGAGGAAACATTGAGCCGTTAAAAATTTAGGTCATGGATACACAAGGGAATGATTGGTTTTACTACATTTTATTGACTATATGGGGAGATAGTGCTGGACTTCCAAAGGCATTTAAGTCTTTTTGGTTAGAAAACACTTTTGATGTCTTTAAATTATGTATTGTAGCTATGTACTATAATATGGAATGTAACTTTGTCTACTACTACCTTTTGGGTTTATTTATAGTATAAAATCACTGGCTGTGTGCCGTAAATAAATTTCTTTTTGTTGTTGCTATAATACAAAATCAGTTTTTTTAAAAAAAAATCGTTAGAAAACAAAAGTTAGTGGTTGACGGCATGGTTAAGATGGCACAATCTTGATTTATAAACAGCACTTAAATCACAGTTTCTCAGTCCTGGTATAAGAGGTTTTTTATTTTAAAAAATCTACTTGCATCATGTCATGCAAATGATGGGACAAGGGAAGGGAAATAAGTTAGTACTTCTTCTTGGTCAAGAAACTGATTTCTTGGATTGAGATTGTTATTTCTCAACCAAGTTTTGGACTCCTCCACTTGGCTCTTAGGCTGCAGGTTATGAGTCAGCAACCAATTCTACTAACAGATGTAGTTATGGCATGCCATGCTGCCTGCCATGCTAAAACATTTCTGATAATGCCAGAGTAGCTGTCTTTAAAGCTAAGTGCATAGGGCTGTCATGGAGCACTGTGCTACAAGCCTGGTAGACAAACATAACCACTTTGTAGCATAGCCTTTGTGGTGAAACATTATTTTACCGCTCTATCTAGGGTGCTTCAATTCAATACAAAATAGCAAGCCTGCTTTTGTCACACTCAAAGGGGAAGTGAACTAATTCGGGCTCTGTAACAACTGTATTAGTATGATGCATTTGTTGTCAAATACATGTTTCATTTCTATACTTTAAATCTTTAAATTCTAAATCTTAAATGTATGCTTAAGTAGTTTAAAGTCTGACACATTAATCAAGGAATAATGTTTAGACTCTTTTTGTATCTTATTCACAGATTGCTTGCCTTTTTGGAGTTGATCAGAACAGTCCCATATCCCCCCCTCCCCACACCCTACGTCTCTGTGCCTTTAAGACCACCACTTAAAAAACTGATGTTTTTACAAGAGCATTCCTGGGGGTATTAGACACTACAGCAAAAGCTAATGTAGTATCCTAGCATTATCTTTTCCAAATGCTATCATATTGCAGGACGCTCTTTGGCATCTCAGAACTAAATTAGAATCCATCTCATACTTACAGGGAGATTTCACTTTCTAGGATTTTAACTGAGGTCTTGTCTGCACAGGCCAAATAAAACGCCCTCCCCCTGTCCTCTCAGTAGGGAGTCCTGATGACATATGGACCAAACCTCAGTTCTGGTGTGAAGACTCTGGACAACATCCGGCCCATTCAGCACTAGAGCCCAGGTGTACCTCTCTTTGTAATGTATTTTTAAAATCTTACCTTTTGCTCCAGATCTCACTGGAAGATCCAGAGCACTTCATTGCAGGACAGAGTGGCTGTTCACACCTGCATCTCACTGTTCTACCTAGTGCAGCCTCAGAGCATCACTTGCTCTGAGGCCAGAACGAGGTGCCAAGCCATATGATTGACACTGGACACCTTTTTCTGACCTCAGAACAAGTGATGCTTAGTGGCAACTGCCACACCTGGCAACTGAGCAAGACACACATGCAGACAACTACCCGACACGTCCAGGGAGCACTTTGTAACAGGAGGATGTCAGGGCAGCTCTGGGGCAAGAATATTCTGGGCTGATCCCAGAGTATTCTGGCCT
This sequence comes from Sceloporus undulatus, assembly GCF_019175285.1. NCBI lineage: Eukaryota > Metazoa > Chordata > Lepidosauria > Squamata > Phrynosomatidae > Sceloporus > Sceloporus undulatus. The sequence goes on along the minus strand of NC_056523.1, from coordinate 28,978,517 downwards.
GCGCTAATAAATAAAATATAAATGAACCAACATTTGCAAATGTTTCAAATGTTGAAGTCTCTTCTGTCATTGATTGGCTGATATTTAAGCTTTATGTTTTTCTGTAGGTTAGCCAATATACATTTGCTATGTGCAGTTACCGAGAAAAAAAAGCTGAACCTCAAGAGCTGTTGCAGCTGGATGGATACACTGTGGACTACACGGACCCACAGCCAGGTAGGAAAGAAAGTTATATCATGTTCTTTCTTTTTGATTGCCTTATTTGTTTGCTGTACACATATATACATCTGATCCAAAGAGCCTTTGTCATAAATGGCTACGTAAGAGAGGATCTCAAAGTCCACTTCTTAGGCTCAGTTTGCTGCACCATATCAAGTTTTGTTCTGAAAACTCCCCAGCCCTTATGAGGGCCTTTCAAAAGGCATAGTGGCATTACAGTGGGCAAGAGGATATAAGAAAGCTTTGTGGGCAAGCAGAACTCTAGCCTTTGCTTTTAGACTGCAAAGCCATTAATGCCAGGTAGGTAACAAACACATCTGCATGTTCTACCTTTCTAATGACTGATTTCTGATTTCCTTCAGGTTTGGAAGGTGGCAGAGCATTTTTCAATGCAGTGAAAGAAGGTGACACTGTGATTTTTGCAAGTGATGATGAGCAAGACCGTATCCTGTGGGTCCAAGCCATGTATCGAGCCACTGGGCAGTCCCACAAACCTGTGCCACCCACTCAAGTTCAGAAGCTTAATGCTAAAGGAGGAAATGTGCCCCAGTTAGATGCTCCAATCTCTCAATTTTGTAAGTAAAACATGCTGGCACTACAGCAACAGTTTTTGTTCAAAATATTGCTTATATGTAGATATTTATTTGCTTGGGGGAAAAACACCCAACCTTTTCTAAATACATTTTCCATTGGTTTTTATATACACCTGAGGATTCTCAATGTTATTTGAAGCAAACCAAGAAAAGAATCCTATTGAGGAATATTCAGAGTCTAAAATGCAATACTTGATAAGAGGTCTATCAAAGATAATCATGTTTTAGGAGGCTAATTGTTTTAAACAATAACATGTAATCCGCACAGTGCCTGTCCCTTTTTCATTATTCCTCTGTGCTTTCCAGTTTTTCTGGGAGAAGCTATTTATTTGCATCACATGATTACATCTATTTTGTGCAATTTTAATTGCCATGGCTCCATCCTAATTAACTTTTGATGACTTAGAATTTGATCACTTAGAGTTCTCTGCTAGCGAATTCTAGTCTACTTCCCTGAACTACAGTTCCCAAAGTACCTGTCTATACTATTGAAGCAAACTGATTGAATTCTCAGCCCTTCTCTTTTCAAAGTACCTTGGTGCCTTCTAAATCCAAAATACTCATTGTGGTGATACCTTTATTAGACCAGTGATAAGGCACAGAATTCATCATGATAATGTTCAAAGCCCAAAGGCAGTTAATAATCATGCAGGAGGAGAAAACCGACACTTTTAGAGTCACAGATCTGCATCTTGCCTGCTAAAGATGTTATGATAGAAAGGTTAAGCCACACACCCCTGCGCATGTTTGCCCAATGAAGACAGTCAGCTTTGAAATCTAGTGTGACAAACTTTGCACCTGCTGATTGCCATATCACTGCACTGTCTGGATTTTATTTTATGGTCAATATGGCAATCCCTGTATTTCAAGGAGTGGTTTTTTAAAATATCTCATCAAATGGGCAGAATTCCTTGGAATGGGGCTATTATACAGTTGAAACAGACATAACTGTGTTATACAGATACATCATAGGAAAACTGCATAGAAAACTAGATATTATGCACTGTAGTAAACAGCTAACTACTGACCCTTTAAAGTTATTGCTTTAATCTAGGACCACATAGCCTCACACCACTGAATTGCTCTAAGAGAAAAAGAAAGGTTATTTCACCCCCACCCCCCCAGAGATGCTCTTATTCTTTTACAGCATGTGAGTGAGCAATGTTCACCCACATGGGCTGCACTTACATGTCTACGTGCCTTGGAAGTGATGTTGCACCCTTTCAGGGCAACATGTTTAGCTGGTTTTCTACTTTTTTCTAGTAGTTGGTATCTGAAGAGGGAGAAACAAAGTAAGCCACCTCATTTGCGAGCTATTTGGAGATAATGTTGGCCATGATTTTTTAAAAGGCGAATGTGTTGTTCAGAGAGATTGGTTGGTCTTCAGGAGAGGGACTTCAGAGGCTGTAAAGGTGAAGTTTGGAGCTGCAGATTTACAGTAAATGAAGGCATAGAAAATGTGTAATCATGCCTTCTAAAACCTCAAAATTAGCTGTAGGTCAGATAGAAGTTGAAGCTTACTTATTGGATTATTTTTCCAGTTAACTTCAAGTTCTTATAAATAAATACAAATGTAGAAGAAGGTTTTGTCAAGGCAGTTTTCATTGCTATGTAAGTGCACCAGAACTGAGGTATGATGGTTAATGAAATTAAAATATTCATAAAATAATAATTGAATGTTGTGCAGCTACTCCAATATAGTGACTGATATTTTGTTGGTTAGTAACTTATTGGATAGATGTCCAATCATTCCATTCCATTCCATTCCATTCCAATATTATGCAGGATTAGAGTATTCTAGCTTTTCTGCCTTAAAGTTGAAGTAATACATTCCATCAAATGTGGAGAGAGTGCACTCTATGAGCTGGACATGGCCACCAGCTCCCTCCAAAGCCCCTTGGCTTGCCATTCTTTAAAATTTCAAGAACGAAGATTCTCTATAATCGTCCTCAGTACCTCTAAAATGCTTTCAGATATGTTTTTTAATATTCCCAGTTTTTCCTCCTGTTAAAAAAACTGAAATAAACTCAAGCAGTACAAGCCAGAAGTAACTTACAGTCATGTGGTACTGTGTCATGACACAAAACCTGCCCCCACACAGGAGTTGCCCACACCTGTGTTATAGTGATCCCAAAATATGTTACAATCCTGGGCTTTAGAGAGTTACCAGAGAAAGGGAATTTCCTAGTTGTATATACATTGGATTTTGGAATTGCAGGACTAGAAGAGAGTCCTTTCACACAACAGAATTATATCACCATGATTGCACTTTAATGTGCATGGCAACATCATATGGAATCCTGGGGTTTGTACTTTGATTAGGTGCTAGAACTCTCTGGCTGAGAAGTCTAAATATCCCTCTCTAAACTGCATATCTCAGGATTACATAGGATGTTGCCATGGCAGCTAAAGTGGAATCATAGCTGCATAGCAGTGTCCATGTTACTGAAGCCAGACTTTTGCACTAGCATGGAACCCACCTTAAACAGGTGCCTTAACACATTAATCCACATGTGTTTTTATTGTACTTCAACATGGGCACCTGGTAGGTAAAGGATATGAATGATACATATAAATAATAACAGTAATCATCATCATGTGATGATAATAATAATATAGTGGGACACAGTTCACATGGAGTTTTACTATACACAAAGAAGTGACTAGCCATCTGGACAAATGGCAAACAACTCTACAAACAAACACCTGAAGTAAAGAGAACAGTTAGGTCCATTTCATTGAAAGGTCAAAGTGGTTGTTTATCTCACTTTTCCATATTACCTGTCTATTCATGTGTCAGAGAGAGTTTTGAAATACCTCAATCTTACAGGCACTGGAAGTTTTTAGGCACCACACTACTAGGAAAGCTTATTTCCTCATTTGCCACAGAGTATATCTGTGAGAATTCATAAGCTTTGAGAACATTAGATATGCTTATCTTTTTTCACATGCTTGCATAGCTTGGACTCTTACACTGTCTTTATTATTGCCCAGCAAAGCTTGGCTTTCATTTCAATATGACTGAAAACATGGCATGATGTGGGTTGGTTGAAAGATACTCATTTCATGTTTCCCTTTTGTTGCCTGTACACATTATACAAGGAATTTTCTTTGAATGAACTAGAAGTTTGACTGATTGATTGAAAAAATACAGCATTGTGCTTTATAATAGCATGTGCATCCCAATCCCACCTCCTTGAGGTGCATAGACACAAGCACATTAATGCAAAGAATTATGAGCAACAGTACATTTTCAATTATGCATTTAGGACATAGGTAAGTAATAATGGCATACTCTTCTGAATTGCTTGCACATGGATGCTGAGGAGCAGTTTGGTGGCCTCTCTTAGCTCCCTGAATGGCAAACACATTTTCTCCCCTTGGGTCACCCAATTTTGTTACCTAAAGCTGTCTCACTCCTATTTCTGGCATTCTGTTTATTTGGCCAGGCATTTCAAAATGCATCTTTGGGGGATTTCATTTTTCAGTTTGCCTCTTTACTACAGAATTTTCTCTCCCCTTCAATTTCTCTCTCTCTCCCCTCCTAACTGAACGCTGATAGAGCCAAGATGTGGGGTATACCAGTACATCTACACATGTGGAGACTCAGTGACTGCACTGTAGAATCTATAACTCTGCCTACATGCCCTCCTCCTCTCATTGGTCCTTTTTTCCATTAGGCATTTCTCAGGGAGCAGTGATGTCCTCAACTCCAGAAACTGTGGGAGTGGGTGGGATTCCTAGGATATTTACTGCATGAGACAGAGGGAAATCCATACTACCTTCTGCACCAGATTGCTCCATTGCTTTTGGATAGATCAAGCATATCACGAAATCTCCCCTCCTACTTCATTTATCCCTTTTTTTCAGCCTGAACTCCATGTTGAACATTTCAGGGCAAGAAGCAAGTCAGAAGCATGAAAGGGCCTTGTGCACACATTATGTATTACCTCTTACAGGGTGAACCAAGTCTTCTCTTTTAGCTAAACAGAATAATGTGCCCAATGACCTGGGCCTCTAGGTTTTACCAGAGTAAGCAGCAAGACTCAGTACCCAGCATTATCTTTCATAACAGTGAGGAACTGATAACAGTAGATGGGAAGAATAACACGTTGCCTTGTTAGATATGCCTTCCTTACCCTTACTTCCATTCTTTGTTGTGTAATCTCTTCCTTTCAAGACAAAGGAAAGGAATCTGGAAGAAACGTGACAGTGGAAATGGAAGTGGCTGTCTCCATTTCCTCACATTTATCATCTTTTGCAGGAGGAAATCAAACATCCAAAATTCAGCTTCAGCCAAGAAAGTTTCCTCTAAATAAAAAGTCACTTGCTCTGACTTAACATGTCACAGTGGAGAATATGGGCCACTGTTCTCTACATCCCCATTTCTTCTAGTTTTCTTTCTGCCTCATATAGTGATAGAAGACAACCAGAAGAAAATGTAAGGGTAAAAGAATGCAAAGAATTTAAACGTTTAAATTCCGGTGAACAGAACATAAGTAATATGTATGAATATGGAGTAGCTGCAACCATACCACTAGAGGTTGCTAGAGATAATCCATAATTTTACAAGTAAAAGGACACCAAGAAATAAATGTGAAGAACACATGGAGATAGTGCAATTACTCAGAAGTGAAATGAACTACATAAAACTGTGGTCTTGCAAAAGCATAATATGTGCATAGGCCTTTTGCCTGAACCCATGCATCTGTGCTGCTTTTTATGCTCACCAAAACATCAGTGAGCTCTGGCTGTGAAGGTTCATGCTTTATTAATGCCTGCATATCTGCATCTATTCTTCTTATGTTAGAATACCAAACTCCTTTTAGCTTACATAATTGGGCAATAAAATAAATGCAGGTAGGGATACAAGAAGCAAAAGTGAGTCCTTATGCATACATGAAGATGGTGAGATATTACAGGACAATGGAACCAATTGTTCAGTTCCCAAGTAAATCAAGTATTGCATTTTAAAAGGTTTTATTTGGGGTTTTTTTTTTTCTTGTTCAACTGCAGAAAGGTAAGGATTGTTGTAAGAAATGCTATTATTCTTGCATATTTAGCTTGCATATTCTTTTTTCTTTCCTTTTCCTTGTTCACAGTACTGTATGGTACATGAAAGGCTTAAAAGAAAGCCCACATTAGGAAAAAAATTCTTCTAATTTTTTATTAATACTTTCATGGATGACATAAATTGCCTAAAGTTGGCAGAACTGTTTTGTATTACCAATCAAGGATGTCGGGGGGAAACACACTCCAGCCTTAAGAGGAAGCTGTCTGTAAAACAGAAACCTGAGAACAACACATTTTACAGTTGGGAAACTTGGGAATAATGCTGAATTAATTTGGTTCCCACCTAATTTATCTTAGCAAATGTAAACTTTATGCAACCCTTGACTTCTCATTAGATAGATCGTTTCCAACTTTGGGTAAATTAGATAGCTTTTTTTTTTTTAAAGAAGAATCAGAGTCTATTTTTTGTGGGGGCTTTAAAGGCAGAAATCAGTAAATTCTGCTCTTCATTTTAATAAGGCTCTACAATTCTTTCTCTTTTTTGGTAGGAGACTGGTACTTTTGTTGGTGCTTTTTTGTTTACTGTTGCAGAAAAAAGAGCAATCCTATATATGTTTGTTTAGAAGAAAATCCCACATTTTTCATTGGAGCTTACTCCCAAATAAATGTATAAAGGATTGCTATAGGAAGTTCCAACCTATCAATATATACATCTATACCCATAGCTTTTGCTCTGTATTTTTAAAATGAAATACAACACCCTTTGGCAATATATTAATTTTCATTAAACGGCCACTTGTCTGGGGATATTAATTTTTGTCTGTTTGGTTTTACTGGCTCACTAGCTGAAATGTATGCATGCACAAATATACACGACACCTATACACACACACACACACACACACACACAGAGCTTTCAATTTTTTTTATCTTTAAAAGTTATTTTAAACATGAAAGATTGTTCAGTAATTGTTTCACATATCATCTGTGCTTTTCTTTTCTTTCTTCCTATTTCATTTTGTTTTATTTGTAATAAATGTAATGATGTTAGTCACATCACGTGCAAACGATTTGGCTGTTATTTTTGAGAAGTTGTGTGATCCCTTGTTTCACCCTCTTATATATTTTCTATATATATATTTATATATTTATATTTATATGGCTAGGTTTATTGAGCTTCATAAGAAATTTTCAGCTGTTAAGTGTTGTTGTTGTTTGTTCGTATTCTTTTTAAGTTGTTTTCTTTGCCTTTAATTTTCTTATTTTTTTTTTCATTCTTGCTTGAACCCAAGTACTCTAGCTGCTAGGTTAGAACTCCTGTCTGCTTTCCTGAGCCTTGTTGCTAGTCTTTATGTTATTCTGGTTTGTTCCTTCTTACCCTGCTAACTTCTAGCTGGACTCAAGGGTAAGTGCTTCCCTGTAGCTAGCACAGCTCAGATAATCACAGTCGATTATCTGACATATGCAATGTGCTTTTTTTTCCTCCTCTTAAATCTTTCTCATGTTTAGATTTTGTAGTAAAAAAAATCCATATTATTTTCCTGAATTTAGGTTTGAAATGTAAGTTTCCATACTGAAATTAGGATGCATGTGATGTTTGCATAATTGCCTTCTCTCCCTGGCTTTCATATTGGCATCAACTGATCCTCTTAGTAAAAGCCAACCATTAACATTTCCTTTTTTTCCCATCCCAAGGTTGTAAATATGAATTAACATCATAATGAGACCGTAACTATTACCTTTCTTTTGTTTTCATGGAACCGACATCTAGTTTGACTGCTTTAATGCCTGACAACAGATCATTCTGCACTTTGCCAATCTACCGTTCTTTTTTGTTTCGTTTTTCCATTCCAATGATTAGCATGGTGTAGTGCACCAGCAGAATGGTGTTAACCCTGGACACTTCCAAGAATAGAAAGGTAGGGTAGGAAGCTTGGTCAGAGAAGGTGCAGTATGTTAAAGGGGGAAGTTTAAACAAGAACAATTATAAACAATTCCCTGCTGGCACAAAAAAGAACTCCTTATTGTTTAACAACTTCAAAATGTTAGCCACCAAAAATGGGTTATCAGGGCGATGATCATTTTAACAGTCCTTCGTTGGGTATATGTTCTTTATTTATGTCTTTAAACATAGATATGCCTCACAAGACAGAAAACAGCTTAGACTCTACAGGGTTTCTTCCTTTATCCCATCCTCACCTTCTCCCCTCTTCTACCACCACCACCAGGAAAATTCATTAAAAATGAATGTTTAGCATGTGATCTCAAATATAATTGTTTTAATAACATTGCAAAACTCTTTTTTTCAAAGTAAGAAATCTACAGTCCTAAAACCATATTTTATTTATTTTTTTCCTAGTAACATACTGATTTTTAAAAGAAAGACAAACTGCACGATTTCTAATAAAATAAGCTTTTGCCCCTCCATGTTAACTCTTAAACAAGGTGATGTACTAATTCTTTATTCATGTTCAAAAAGCTATTCCTCAAACAAATGGTGAGTGCACCTTTACTCAAGAGGGAATTGGAACTATTACTGGTCACGAGAGCTGGCAAATATGTATCTGGAGTATTCTGAATGCAGTATGATATGGAGCAGGTGGATTTATGCCACCTGACCATGAGACAATACTCCTCTCTTTTTTTCTTTCTTTCTTTTTTTCCATAAGCATACCTTGGATACCAGGCAGAATTTCTTCACCACTACTAGCAAATACTTCATTTTATTCTTTTCATTCTTTTCTTCAATTCTTTTATTTTGATTTCTCTTTTAATTTGGTGGGGGAGGTCTGAAGAGGATCAGATTTGCAATAGTACAGAGTTTTGGTAGAAAATCTGGATTTTGCTTCTTAAAAAAAAGAAAGACTGAATGAATTCTGGTCTGACAGCATTATATATATTATCTTGCATTAGAACGCATTCCTATCCTCTTAGTTGTTTTATTTTCAACAATGTATGTGCTTTTAGTTGCTTCAGTCTATATTTATCTCTCATGAGAACACTGCTATGTTTTCTTGTATTGTCAACTTGCAGATGCTACATTACAGGAATGCAATATTCAAATACAAATTCAATTTTCACATATTTTTGCATGAACCTTAAATATACTGTGTATCACTGTCTGGGCCTTTTAACAGCAATGCAGGGGGAAATCCCCCGCTAATTAGTTAATTCAAAACAATTCAAAATGTGGTAAGTGGCACATTTTTATGTTTTCTAAAACTTATTTATTAGATATTATTAAAGTATTACCCACTAAATATTAAACACTGTTCTCATTCAATTTATAACATATTTAGTGAATTGTTTTATTTTTTAAGTAATAATAATAATAATAATAATAATAATAAAATCTTTATTTCTATCCCGCCCTTCCAAAAGATCAGGGCGGCTCACAGCAGTGTGACAAGCACACAATACAAAGTTAAAAACATATAACAACAATATACAGACTAAAACAGCAATAAAAGCCCCATAGCCCGTCCTCATGGCCACGGAAGAGGAGGGAGGCCCGCAGGATCTTAATCGGGGAATGCCTGTTTAAATAGGAAGGTCTTAAGGTCCTTCCTAAATTGGGCCAGGGTGGTAGATGAGCGGAGCTCGGTGGGCAGCGTATTCCAAAGGGCTGGGGCAGCTGTGGAAAAGGCCCTTCTTGTAGTAGAGGCCAACCTAGCCCCAGGCACCTTCAGCAATTGCTGCCCAGATGTTCTGAGGGTGCGAGGCGGATTGTACAGGGAGAGGCGGTCCTTTAGGTATCCTGGGCCCAAGCCATTTAGGGCTTTATAGGTAATAACCAACGCCTTATATTGAGCTCGGAAGCGAATGGGCAGCCAATGAAGGTCTTTAAGTACAGGTGTTATGTGGCTGGTCCTGGATACACCAGTGACCAGCCGGGCTGCCATATTCTGTACCAATTGAAGCTTCCGAGTTTGGTATAAGGGTTGCCCCATGTAGAGTACATTGCAGAAGTCCAGTCTTGAAGTTACCAGAGCATGTACCACAGTTTCTAGGTCCCTCCGGTCCAGGTATGGACGCAGCTGGCGAATCAGCCGAAGCTGGTAACAGGTGCTCTTGACCGTCGCGTTCACCTGAGCAGTCAGATGAAGCGACGAATCAAGAAGCACTCCCAGACTGCGTACGGAGTCCCTCACGGGGAGCGTGACCCCGTTCAGGACAGGTGGAACCACCGCCATTCCTGGACCGGGGGAACCCATCACTAGTACCTCCGTTTTCTCTGGATTAAGCTTGAGTCGGTTTTCCCTCATCCAGTCCATTACTGACTCCAAACAGGCCACGAGAGGAGAGACGCCATCCCCGGTCACTGCATCAGTCGGAGACATAGAGAAAATGATTTGGGTGTCATCAGCGTACTGATAACCCCGCGCCCCATGTCTCCGGATGATCTCTCCCAGCGGTTTCATGTAAATGTTAAATAGCATGGGAGACAGAATGGCTCCTTGAGGGACCCCAGTTTTAAGGGCCCGCTCGCTGGAGCACACGTCTCCCAGCTGCACCATCTGGGACCTCCCAGAGAGGTAGGAACGGAACCACTGGAGCGCAGTGCCCCCGATTCCCACCTCAGCCAGTAGTAACTGTAGTAATGTCAAAGAAGGGACCTGTATGGTATGAAATTTTTACTCAAGTGAGTATTCCTATACGAATGTTAACATTGCTTTCGAACTAATGGAAGCTTGTGGCAAACTCTAAAACAGCAAGAGAGACAGCAATACTTTTAAAATTAAATTTGGTACACCAAAAGCCAAAATAACCAATGAAACAGTGTTTAGAAGCATATATACTGCTGACATTTGGGGGGAAAATCTGTTTTGTTTTCTGTCTTTCTCTTGAAAACCTGGAGTGTTCACAGCCGCTGCGCTGTGATCTTTGGTTCCTACTTATTTTCCACATATGTATTCAGCTTAACATCACAATCCTATACATGTCTACTCAGAAGTAAGTCCCAGTGAGTTCAGTGGGGCTTACTCCCAGGTAAGTAGGTACAGGATTGCTGCCTAAACCTATGAGACTATGAAGAAACATAGCAGTTCTCCAAAGCATGCAGTCAACTGTGTGTACAAAAGGCTTGGTTTAGCCCCTGGTCACATCTGCCCTCTCATCTGCTATTGTGAAGCTCTAATAGTTAAAACAGTGGGGAAAAACTTACCATATTAGGCTGACTATGCCAATACAGAATTTTCTAGAAATATCTGTAAATGAGTAGCTGCCATCAATCATTGTCATTCCTTTATTTCATGTCTACTGATGAGGTTGACTAGTGTCATTGTTTGTTACTGTCCAAATCATAACTTCACTCTTGTAACATCAAGCAGATATGACAAGCACACATTTTCCAGATGAATAAAATACAAAGTCACCTTTTAATTTACAATTGGATGGTTGGTAGTGATGGTTAGGTTTTTTAGTTTTTAAAAAATAAACAAATCTGTTCTAAAATGTACTCAGATGCTCATTTGCCTTTCAAGCTAAAACAAAGCTTATTTTGCTTGTAAAAATAAATAGAACAGGATTCCAAATCCTTACCAAGAAGTGGCCTTTTAATAATAATAATAACAACAACAACAACAACAACAGGAATATTTTAAGGTGTTTTGCATTTATTTCTAAGGGGGAGAAATCTTGATAGAGCAACAAGAGATGAGGAGGAAGAAAAATAGGCAGGAAAAGAAAAGTGTATGACATTTCTGTCTGCTATGGTCAGTAGATCTTTGACCAAAAAGTACCCCTTCTGATAATAGCTTATAGCACAAGGAAAGGCAAATCCTTTACTTCTCAAAGCAATAATCTTCCTAATAGCACTTTTTCCAGAAAGGAATTTACCATTTATGATTTTATTTATTTCATGAAGTCATTTATCATTTATCATTTATGATGGCAGAAATTATGATGTCAGTTCCCTGACCTAAAATTTGCTGTTTGCCATTTTATATAGTAGATAACCATGGGAGACCTAGCACAGTATTGGCTGCATTTTCTGGCAATGGCTTTACAAGGTTTAAGGCAAGGGTTTTTCCAGCCCTACCTGCAGATGTCAGGAACCAAACCTAGAATCCCCTGTATGCACAGATTATACTCTCTAGCCCTTTGACTTGGGGTCCGTTCATGTGTTCCTTGTTTTTCCCCTTTTCAATGACAGCCTCGTATGCCAAACCAAACTTCACTCTAGGGTTTCTCATCCTTTGGGTCAGCTTTTGAAAACACACTATAGAGACAGTAATAGGAAGAAAGAATCGACCAAGTAAGAGAGAAATATATACAAAAAAGTACTATATTTTGGAAGGCTGCAGCTGTGACTGAGTAATCCTGTTTTTTTGGTCTGCAGTGCAGTTTTGAATGCATATTAAATAAGCCAAATACTTCAGCAGACAAATAAGCCAAATGCTTCAACAGATATTTTCAACTCCTTTGGAAAGGAATGATATATGACTCTTGAAGTATACGTTTTGATTGCTGTTATTTTTTCAAGATATTAGAAGACCTAAAATATTTTATTGTTACCAATGATTATCCAAGATGCCTAACATGCCGTATCAATGTGTATTTTGATAAATGGCATAAACCCCACCTAAATTGATTAAAACATTCTTCAGACTGCCGAGAATATTTTATATTTTAATATTAATCAGCAAAAATTCCCTTGAAACTATTGACTCCATATGCAATATGAATTAGAGCAGGAGGTAAGGTAACAGGGACAGTAGGCTTAAATACCATGCTTTGCTTTTCCTAGATAGAGAAATGTTTAGCGCAAGTCTATATTTCTGCCCCAGCCAAATAAACACTTGCTAAAAATGGAAGCCAATCAAAAACCCTAAAACAGCTTGCTGGTGCATTGATTTTATAGTGGGTGGGGGAAGGATCAGCATTGCCAATGTGTGCTGTTAATTAGAATTTTATCCTCCTACATAGCTACTAGATATTCTGAAGAGCTACAGTGTAGTTTGGATACAAAACAAAAAATCATCTATGTTGAAGAGTCTGATCTGCAGCACAATCACTTCTCAAATCCTTCTCCAGTTTGAATCATGTTTGGTTTTTATGGGAGACCTCCTTTAGTTATGACTATTGTCCCCATTGCTTTACATTCAGATCTATGGAGATGGGTCTGAATGCCATCTATACTGCTGTCTTATATGTAATGAACAACCACTGAACACTATTTGAATATATAAATTTATGTCTGTCTATAGTGATGAACCTTCTGTACCTAGGCTTCCAGGAGATAGCCTTCTGCAAACTACAGTGAATTATCCCGTGTGGGATCAGTCCCATAAGTATAGATTACAGTGTGTCTTTTCACAAGGTCACATTTAAGCAGTCACATAGATATCACCAGTTCAGTTTGCCAATGACTTGAATAGAAAAACATTGATGTAGCCAGGCTTACTTTGCTTTTGAATGAACTGCAGCTTCTGTGTGGATGTTGTATAAAGAGCTGTTGTGACTTGTATGTTTGCAACAGCTCAAAATTTTGCTCTGCCTGATCACTGAATTCACAACAGATGTGTATACAACACCCATGTATATGGACTCATTGCATAAACACAGCTCCATGCAAGTGTAATTCTGACATAAGCCTAGTGGTTTTTTGAGCTCTGAAGAAGCACTCTGAGAGCTGTCAGCATTTGTTAAATTAGGTTGACCTAGGGAATGCTAAAGCTTGGGAACTAAGAAGATTTCTTGGAAGATTGTTAAATTTCCTGTAGATTGCATATAAAACAGCTACTACCCCATCCCATCATGGATTACCTGTTATCACCTTGTGGGAGATAACTTCATAAAAAGTATTGAACTACCCCATACTATACAGTAGCATATGGATGGGTCTTATCTAGAAACATCCTTGCTCATGTTTATAGTTTTTTACATACATGGAGACCTTTTAAAATATGAACAAGTATTCAGTCCACCCCAGGATGACCAGACCTTTTCCTCTTCCAGCACATGTCTCACATGTCCAGGAGGAGTTCCAAAATGTCCTCCATTTTGAGCATAACTAAGAAGCCCATTGAGTAACACCTTGCTGTTGCCCTTCAAGAATTTTGTCTACTTGGCAGCCTGTCCTCACTGCAAAAACGGGGATAGAATAGATCCTTCTAAAGTTATTTTTTAGCAGCAACTGTAGACAAGACTTGCTAGAGTTTGGAGTGTATTTGTTTCTCAGAGGGGTAAAGGTCAGCAAAAGCGTTAAGCCAATGGCTGCTTGAGGACACAATTCAGATGTTGGAAGGGTCTTTTCCCCCTTATTTTCAGCACAATTGACAAATGAAAGAAGTAATTTAAATGTAGATTCAGTCAAGATTTGTTGCTAGTAAACTGCAATTTTAACCCTGTGTCTTGCTCAGAGCTCTGTAAGTATATTGCGAGCCAGCAAGCCATTTTAATGAAGGCATGTTCACCAGAAAAATACAGCTCAGTAATAAAACCCAGTATATGTAATGTAGCTGTAAATAAACCATATGCAATGCATTTATATTTCTATTACTGTTTTTAGCTTTTATTTTGTAATGTCCTACATCATTCTTGAATGTCCTACATTGTTCTTTAATGTCTTAGATTTTGTAGTGCCTTGTCCTCCTTTGCAGTTGTGACATCTGGTCACATGATGCCATAGCACATCCAGAAACATGCTGGCCATGTCCTGGTCATTCACCCAATTTAGTCCTCAGATCAGGATCCTGAGAGAAGCGAGATCGAATCTAGGGGTAAGGCATTGTAGGACTAATTCCAAGTATCTCAAGACATTAGGATGTAACTAGAGAGCGATGGTAGCATGCCAAGAAAAACATGGAGGAACAGGAAGAAACAGAGATGGAAGAAGGAGAATGTTCTTCTAGGAAGTCTAGTCCTTTTAGAGGGGATATTGTTAACCTGGTATGTTAGCCAGGCTACCTGCCGCCTATTAGGTGTTCCTGGGGGAGGCTGGGACCATCTGAGCAATAAGGTTGTTCCCTTACTGTTGCTTATTGCAGGAATAGGAGGCAGGGCTGGTCTCACATGGATATACACTGCAAGTTCAGTTCTTTAGAAATGGTAAGGGGAATGTGAACCCGGCATCAGTTTCTACAACTGTTCCCCAATCATATGACTCCACCTATAGTCAAAGCTAAATTGACTGCTTCATCCCCTATCTGGTAATAAAGAATCTAAATGAGCATTTCCTTCTGTTAAACAAATGCAGTACACTTCATTTAATTTTAAGAACCATTGAAAGAGTACAGTTTTAAAATGGCATAGTTCAGAAACATCATACAAGCTGAGGTCAGGATCCTAGTCACATATAAAAGATAATAGAACCTTTAAACATCTATAGTAATTTTACTCTGGTTTCCTTATTAAAATTTCAAGATTGACAAGGCACCGTGCCTCATAATTGAAGAAGTCATGAAATATCTGTGCAGAACTGGCAAATGAAGGCCTCCAGCCAGTTTGTCAGCTTGCAGTCTACTTGAGGAAATTTGAACACAACAGTCTGACTGTTTAAATTATTTAAAAGCTGGATGTAGCTTGTTAAAGCTGTAAAGCTATCTATTTATTTATTCTGGGTGCTATAAAATTTGAAACTGGAAGAGAACAGAAAGGCAGGGGAATCATTTATTTGTGCACTTCTATGAAATACAATTAATCTTGGCCCAGAGGGACAAAGAAATGGAGCAGCATCTGTCAAAATAGATAGGAGCTACATGATTGGGGGCTCCCACTTGAAAACCAAGGTTAGGTTGGACAATGCTAAAGATCTTTCTCCTGAAGGGAAAATAAATGTGTAGCCTGATCCACAGTTCTATTAAGCCGGGTCATATAAATGGAAGACAAGTAGAGATAGGGACCTAAGTAGAGATAGGGACTTATCATGAAATCCAGATAGGCTTAAATCCAAGTAGACTGATTTAACTCATGTATGGATAGTCCTGAAGCTTGGAAGAGGTACTTTTTGGGCCCCGTTTCCCAGAATCCCTCAGACAATGTTGCTAGTGCCCATGTTGGCTGGGGGAATCCAGACTTTGGATATTCACCGGCATACCTAAAATTGTGTGTTAGCAAAATCCAAGTACAGTAGTTAAAACTGGTCTTCTCTGCTAAGTATTGAAGTTGCATTGCAGCTGTGCAGCTAGTAAGTCAATAAAAGACAAACGAGGAACAAGGTATGAAGGAGGACAACATGCTGAAATACATGCATATATGTAAAACTATACCTCAGAATATCAGATGATATACTATTTCTAGGTTGAAATCATATCATGGAATTATAGCAGGGGGCAATCTAGTCTGGTCATGCCAGTTTAGGAGCCTTCAGCTAAAACACACCATCCAATCTCTATTTGAAAACTTCTACTGAAGGAGAGACTACCATTTTCTGAGGCAGTCAATTCTGCTAACTTACTGTAGCAGCATCATGAAATACAAGCACTTCACAGCAAGGGTACCCTATAAACTACTGTTCCTAGGACCACAGGTACTGTAAGTTCCACTAAGTTTAGTGGACCTTTCATTAGAGTCAACATGCATGGACTTCAAGTTTTCATTCAGATGATACAACCAAGGAAATACATATGTTATTGAATTACATTATTGAATTTACTATTTCTCAGTTAATTGATTTGTTATATTTTGTGTATGTAGCCTTATTTTAAAAAAAACAAACCATATTTTATATAATTAGTTAACAGTGCAACACAATGATTATTTCTCATGTTTGTTTTCTTTTTAAAGACTCTTTTGTGTTCTTACCACATGAGACAGGCATTCACAGAATGATAGTAAATAGGATCCATGCTTCCTAGTTAAGAAACCTTTAGCAGCTCCTCTTGCTGTTTTGGAAATGCAGGCTTTTTTTAAAAAAAGAGAAAAAGTCACATTCTTGTTGTGCTTCTGAAGGGAGAACCATCCCCAAGAAACTGTAGGTTTTCATTTCTTTGTGCCCTTCAGCTTTGGTAATTCTCTCAAGACAGCAGGAAGCTGTAAACAAGGTAGGGTTTAAATCCTGCTTTCCTGTTTTATTTGTTAAGGATTTGGGCATGATCTCATGTAGCAAGACTAGTTTGGAGAGAAAACACAATCTGAGAGATAAGTGTATTTTAATCCAGTCTCTCTGACTGAACAAAACAACCAGGAGGAGTGTCTTTTGTAGCCAAGCCCCACACTGTGCTTGCTTCCTGCAATTTAGACATATATTTTAATTAATTCAATTTGATTATAATTAGTGTGCCCTGCAGGAATGTATGCCTAAGAATATCACCCAAAAGTGAAATGACTATCCTGGAAAAAAAAATAAGGTTATAGTTCTATGTCAACTTACTTGGAGTAAGTCTCTCAATGAAACAATACATGTGAGTAGACATGAATAGGATCAGGCAGCATTTTGATCCCCTCATTCCTGAAAAGGTAAAGTCGACATTGAATCCTAAGAATGTTCTAGTTGTCTTTTCCAGCTGTTAATAGTATAAAAAATAATCAAGCTATTTAACACTTAATTGGAAGTTATGCCTCTGTTTAATTTACCTGCAACATTTACAGGAGCATCCTTTTTGCTAATTGGGTTGTTTCTTATGAAGGGGGGAATGATTTAAAATGTGCTGGAGATAAACAAGATTTTTTTTCTAAACTAATTTTATTCTTTGACTGTAAGAGCAGAAAAGCAGATGCTACTTTGTTCCCAAAAATCTAAATGGAGTTATGCATATTCAAATATTGTAAATTTAAGAAAATGTAATCAACCACATTTTCTCAGAATGACAGAATCTATTAAAGTTCTTTAGAAATAAATAAATAGGAACTGGCTGACTGTTAGGTTCCCAAAATGCAACTTACATCTGTGCTGAGTTTTTTTAGTTACAAAAAAAGGGGATGTTATTGGGCCTTTTTGTTCACTTCTAAGTACAGAATAAATGAACTCTAGTTAACAAAGATGCTGATATTGATACTGATTTGGGCCGAAAGGCAATAAGCCAATCAATAAGTGTTGCAAGTTGACAATGGAAGGTGAAGAATATATTTGATGGAGGCTTGTGAGCCTGAAATGCACTTCAATGCTAGGAAGCAACTTAGTTCTCATGCGTCATGGTCTGTATTTGATGCATCTAATGCAATGCAATGTGTTTCTCTAAATTGTGTCTTTCTTTATATGTATAAATGAACAGATGCAGATAGAGCTCAAAAGCATGGCATGGATGAATTTATCTCTTCCAATCCCTGTAACTTTGACCACGCTGCACTCTTTGAGATGCTTCAGCGCCTCACTTTGGACCACAGACTTAATGATTCCTATTCTTGTCTGGCAAGTATATTCTTTGGTCTATATAAATGCCGGGCACCAATGTCTGATCTGGTGAAAGTGTGTGTTGTGCCACTGCAGTGAGTGGAAGTAGTGCTTACTTACACCAGGTCCGAATGTGGCCCTGACAGATCTTGTGTTTAGAAGCATCCTGTGTTGAAGTTACTATCTCTCCTAGCTGCACCACACAGCACAGAGATTCATGTTCCCTCTTTTACACTATTTTTCTCATTCAAATACTATCAAGCCAAGAAGCAAGACTGACAGTCATATTTTATGCTTATCATCACCTCCTCCTGTCCAGCAGTGTGAAATTGATATTCATTGTAAATTTGGCTCTTGGGAAAGTATATTGCAAATAGCCTACAGCTCTTTTGCACTTAGGTTTCATCAGAAGTTGGATTTCATTCTATAATACAATTGCCCTTAGTATCCACTGGGGTTTGGTTCCCATAATTACCAAAATCCATGGACGCTCAAGTCCCATTATATACAATAAGTTTGTAAAATATTCTCTCTTATATGGCAAAATCAAGGTTTCTTTTTGGATTTTCAAACCATGGATGCTTGAATCCGTGGATAAAGAATCTGTGGATACAGGGGGCCAATTGTAGTGACTTACTTCCTCAGGAGTCATGATCCAGCCTCCCCCCCCCCCCCATTCAATGTATATTACATTCACGTCAGTGTTACCTCTTGCCTGTTCTAATGATCACAGTGTTCACCTCTGGCACAATGTATTGGCACTTCATGCAACTGTGGTGAATCTTTTCTCATAAAAATTATTAGCAGCCTCTAAAGATTTTGGAAAAAATGTTGACTACCAGATTTTGAATTATTACGATTATAATCTTCATCCTGTATAACACTGAGTCTGCAATCCAAAACATACTTTTGGGGAGTAAGCCCCACAGACCTTTAGGGCATGCCTAGGATTAAAGAAAACTGTGGGATTGTTTTGCTAGAGTGCAACCCAGTACATGGTTTTGTTGTTGTTACCTGTCATGAAATTGACCTTGACTCATGATGACCCTGTGGATGAGACATCTCCAGGTCTCCCTGTCCTCCACTGCTCTGCTTAAGTTTACAGATCCTTTCCCGTAACTCCCTAATTGAGGCCTGAAACACACGGGCCAAAAGTGCCAGCTTCAGGTCATACAGATGACACTGAGGTAGATGGGCCCCACCAGCCCATTTCTTGGTTGGTTAAATATACCTCTATACCAGTGGTTCTCTTTGAGAGTCGAACGACCCTTTCACAGGGGTCGCCTAAGACCATTGGAAAACAGTAGCAAAATTACAGTTATGAAGTAGCAACAAAAATAATTTTAATGTTGGGGGTCACCACAACATGAGGAACTGTATTAAAGGGTTGTGGCATTAGGAAAATTGAGAGCCACTGCTCTAAATAATGTGAGGCTTAACTACTCATGTATCCGGAGCCAGCATGGTGTGTAGTGGCTTGAACATTGGACTATGACTCCAAAGACCAGGGTTCGATTCCCCCACTCAGCCATGGAAACCTTGGGCGAGTCACACACACCCAGCCCCAGAAAACCCCGTGATAAGTTCACCTTACGGTTGCCATAAGTCCAAAATGACTTGAAGGCACTAAACAACAAATATGTGTCTAGGTCAGTGTTTTAGCTCCCATTACCCTAACCATCCTTACCATAGCAAAATATCCTATAAGAGTTGCTGTACAGGCCTGTCATTTTAAACCAAACATAGCAGGTGTATTCAAGCCTTACCCATTGTGCTTTCCTGAACATGGAATGAGGGCAGTGCATAGCCCAACCCCACTGCATCATTACTTTCCTCATGGGGAAAGGAATGTTTGTGAATAGGAGAAATTCCTGTTCCTATTGAGCCTTGGAAAATCAGGAGCCTTGTCCACATGCAAAGTGTCCAGAATGATAGGAATTCTTACTCCTGTCTTCAGGAAATGGTGTTGAGTCTCCCATTTGGATCAAGAGAATGGATCCAAAGTATAGATCCTAAGTATAGATCAAGAGTATAAAGAGAAAGGTATTATAGATCAGCGTTTGCGTCTTTGTAAAATAATGGGCGGGGGGAAATGTGGAAGGTTAATAAAAAGGCATTCCACACTTGGAGTTCAGCCACTAAATGTAAGATGTTGGAGTGGTGGACTCACAATCCTCAGAATATTGGTTTGGATGTTTTGTATCATATTTTTGGTTTGACAGATTGCACGTATCATGATCCTGAAGAAATGTTATCTCTTACGCTATTTTGTTATAGCATGAAGCTGGGTTGCTTTTCTTGATGTATACTACAAGTTTTGCAAATATGTGTTATGCACCACTTCTCTGCTTATGATTACAGCATACTATGGTCTGCTGCATAGGTGGACACTGGAGGTTGATAGGTTGGACAGTGAATGCTGGTGGGATGGTAGGGTGGGACTTGAAGGCAGACGTGCAAATATTTCAACAGTAGTGACTAGCCATGTTATCATAGCTCATCTTTTTACATATACCTATGTTAATCAAGTATGGCATGGCACAGAAAAGCAGAGCAAAAAGAAGCAGCTGCTTAAAAGGCTTCCTTCTCAAGGTGATTGAAAAGCATGTACAGTACCTCATCCCCATTTGCGGACTTGGGATCTGCGGTCTTGATTACTCCCAGACAGCAAGCAGGGAGGGAACAAAATTGAAATCAGTGAGGCCCCAATATTGGTGTTTTTTCCCCGCTTTGCAGGGGGAGGCAGAACGGATCCCCCACAAATTGGAAGGGACAACTATATTTGCAGAACTTCCTCTGATTCTTAATCCATCACAAACAACAGCTTAGCTCTGCATATAATGTTTTAAGTAGAGTTGTATGTGCATGAATGATAATTTATTATCAAAAAGCAACATAAATCCCTTGTTTTGGAACTGACATGATTGGATTTGCTAGTAGAGTGTGGCCACAATGGTTACTAGCAATACTCAGGAGTAACAATCAGTTTACATAACACCTCTACCCTTAACATCTAGTATGTCTGTTTTTATCTGCTGCTAGAGTGAGATACAGTACTGTATTTCTCCTTTTCTGGCTCCTAAAACTTACATTTATTCATATTGAGATGGTATATTGAATACACTTACTGTAGCTTAACAGATACAGATAGCACTGGATGATGTGAAAGTGGTGCATATGTATATCTTTGGATGCCCAGATATACCATTTTTTCTTTTCGAGGTAAAAGATGTTCAGTCATTCACACAAAAGCTGGATGTTTACAGTGCCCAGAGCTTTTCATCTTAAAATGCAGATAGGTTTAATTAAAAACATTAAAAAGTGATATATTGTGTTACTACTTAAATGAGTGGGTTGTCAGAAATCTGCCTTAAATGGAATGTATGGAATAATATGGAATATTAATAGAGAGAGGAACAGCCCAACTATTGTTATTTTTTTTTCTTGGATGTGTGTGTGTGCGTATGTGTGAGAAAGAGAGAGAAAGAGGGAGAAAGAGAACACCATACAAAGGATATCAAACTGTTCGCCATTTTTAAGGCTTTACACAGCTTTTCACACTAAGATTTTTCATGCCGCATGTACATACTAGCTAGTGGAACATACTAGCTAGTAATGCTATTCTGCACTACTATGCACTACTATGGGTATGACTGAAACCTGATCCAAAACATTAACTTGCAAGGCTATGTTGGTGGTGGTTTGCAGGATAGGAGGCCAAATTGGCTAACATGTAAGAAACTGTGTCAGTCGGTCTCTAGTGGAAAACTGACACATGTGGATTAATTCAAATCAAATCAATCCAGATCTAACAGAATCTGGAGGAAATAGGTGATGTATGGTTTTCTGAGTTTAGAATAAATACAGTACCCTCTCGGTAGCAAAGTGTGCATCCCTGGCTGTTTTTTCAACAAGGCTTGCTAACTCTAATATTTCCATTAGACATCACAAGAAGTCTAAGAAATGCCCTGAAAGGCAGCATCCTTGCTCTTTCTTGAGCCCGTGCGGCATAGCTTTAGATGATTTCCCACAGTTTGACTGAGGCATAATTCTGTATGAAAACAAAGAAATTGACTCATCACAGATAAGACAGAGGCGACACTTCTTGGCAGGGAGAAGCATTTGGAAGGAGAAACAGAGGTGTTGTTGGCATCATTTACTAAAGCTGCCTGCCACAGTTTCCATAGCCATGGGCTCCTCAGAGTGTGTCTCTGCAAATGGTCTTTTAGAAGAGGACTGCGCTGTCTATCATTTGCACTTGCTCTCTTCTTTTTTAACTCCAATCGGTGCCTCTTTGCCCTGAAGATTTGACATGTGATGACTAACGTATTCTGCACTACTATGCTTGAAATTCGACCCAGGAGCTATAGAGATGACTACTATCTTCTTTGAGTCTGAAATGAAACAACAACCAGCACCATTTTGATGAACTGTTGTTTTACATAAAAATATAGTTTCACTGAAAAAAGGGGAAGGATGTACGTTTTTGTGAAAATGCCAGACTGAATTAATTGAAAACATTCAACATTTTTAAATGAGGGGAAAAAACCTGATCAAATGAGAAAAATTAAAATGCTACCAAGGAAATGCTGGAAGGCAGTGGAAAACGCTAGGAATGCTATGTGCTCTTTCAGTAGCAACCAGGAAAGTTCTTGTCAAATGTTCAGTTTAGAAATTTATTTTTGATTAGTTTCAAAATTTAAATATTGGTGTTAATAAATCAAGATTTATTTGTGGCAGGGGAAGATATAGTCTTTGGCTGTCGTATACACCAACATGCCCTGCCATTTGGAAGCCAGGATCAGTGTGGGACAGCTGGGGGCAAGAGGTTATCCTTCAGCAGCCAGCTACAGGATGATGACTTTTTACACCCAGATTTCATAAGGGTCCATGTGGGTGCCTCTGTTGCCCTTACAGCCTAGAGATGTGAAGAAAAAATAAGGAAAACATTCATTGAGGAAAATATTTTTTCCCTTTTTTAAAAAAGGCCTTCTTTTTCAGAAAAAAATAAACAATGAATCATGGGCTATTTTGTTTTGGAATGATGAATAAAATATTTAAGATAAGGTGTTCACATATATCCCTACACCCACATTATTTCTAAAAACAATCTGGTAGATAGACTTTTATGTAACACTATGTACAGTATCCCACATCCTTGCAATTCCAGACCTTATTTTCCTTCTCTTAGGTCTTTTTATGGGAATATGTATTTTTATATTTGCTTTATATATTTGCTATATTATGGAGTACTAGAGAAAACATGTATTATTATTATTATTATTATTATTATTATTATTATTATTATTATTATTTGTAGTACTAATAACAGTAGTAATAATTATACTACTGCTGATGGTTTCTTCTGTTTTTATTGCTGGGGAGGTTGGATTTTTGTTTTGTTTTGGTTCTTTTGGGGGGTATGCATGCATTTTTGGAATGCTCCTGCCAAAATATAAGAGGTTCCATATAGTTCAAGGGTTCCTTAAAGCTCAGGACCATGTTGCTCCATTTGTAACAAATTGTACTTATTATTATATCAAACATGATATATTTATGTCAGGCCAAGCCACACATAATGCATTTCATGTATTAAAGTAGGAAACTGAATTTCAGTCAGTTACTACTACTGATTGTAGTTATTACTACTGACTGAAAGCGAATTTCAGTGTGTTTCAATTGACTGAAAATTAATTTCAATCAGCTACTACTACTGATTGGATTTTTTTTTAAAAGTCAGGGGTTTTTTTCCTTCAAAAAATTGAAAAAATGTTTTCTCTCCACAGCTTTAAAATTTCCAGATATTTTACATCAGGAAATTTCTTGCATCTCTATAAATGAATCCCATTTTTCGAGAAAGGCAGGATATAAATCCAGTAATATAAGTTAATTAATAAATACCATGTAGCTGGATGCTGATGCTGCCACTACCACAACCACTCACACATACTTGTCTCCTGGCTACCAAATGGTTGTGGAGGTTTACCCAGCATGAGAAATCTAAGTGAAGAGTACAAGGAATTAGTCATCCACACTGACCATAAAAAAGCATGTGCAAGTATAAGTTGGATGTATGCCTGCATATGTCACAAACAAGATGCCAGATGAAATTTTTATTGATGTTTATTATCTGACTACCTTAAACTCCATTTATAGAAAACAGCCCAATGCTGCAATAACAATCTGTAAATAAAATAAAGATCTAAGATTATAAAGGGTAGGACACAGTTTTCCTGCCCTGTTCTGTTCCAAAAACAGAACAGTATGATTGGAAGTATGAAAGGTAGTGTGAGTTTGTTGATTTGGATCTGAAAAAGGAGGTAAAGATCCAAGGGTGCTCTTTTTCTGGAGCCCACTACTTACACCAGAATTGGTGCTCCCCTTTCCCCCAATCAGCCCCTTTTGCATTAATAAAACCAACAACACCAGAAGCCTCCTATGGAGCAGGTTTTTGGTGCTATGGAAGGCTTCAGTAGGAAGAGGAAAAGGAAAATGTCCCAGTTCTTCTGGCAGGGTATGTGGAAGCACACCATTGGATTTTGGCCAAAGTAAAATAACAAAGAACCCATAAATGAGAACAACAACCATCTGCTGGAATGATACTGGCTGTGGGGAAATTTCCATGGCAGACATAGTCTGGTTTCAGATGGCAGCTCACATGAGAAAGCCAATGAAAGATAAGTGTCCGGGACAGTAAAATTCTCCCCAATGTGAGCTGCAGTACTAAATCATGATTTGTCAGCAAGCCCAGAAGCATCGGGACACATAAAAAGCAGGAAAACTAGTAGCACAGCAGATAGCATGCTCAGAAAGTGAACTTGCAAAAAAGAGCTTACTCTCTAACTTTAGGTTTTGTTTCTGAGCAAAATTCTGAACTGAAAGTTCTACTAACTAGTCCTGTTTCACAAAATAACCACAGATGATTGCATCAGATGTAAATTTTGTTGCCTATTTTCCCCGAGATTTAGAAAAAAATGAAGACAACAAAATATTAGATAAATTTTGCAAGATTAAAAAATCAAACTGAATTTCTGGATCAGGTATAAGAGAGAAGGGGCAAGTTTCTTATTGCTGCTAAATGCAGCTCATTGAACTATTTTCTCAAATAATGATCATACTTACACAGTGTGTTTACTTCTGTGTAAAAGTTGTCTGAAGCTACATGTCTTTCTCATACATGTAGTTTTCAGCAGCTGTGTTTTTTTCTGCAATTTTAATATTTTGAAAAACACTATTTCTTTTTTTTACTCCCCATATCTTGCCATATCCTCCCCTCCATTGTGCCACAATATCATTGAGAAGTAAAAACACCTCAAACATCTTAAATATGGGGAATATTTCTGCTTCAGTAAGCACTAAAATTAAAAACTCTAGTAGTCCTTTTGAAGTGATATAATGAAAGGAAACCACTATCACAGGAACCTTATGACAGTCCAACTTCTGCATTATTCTCAATCGGCATTTTCATTTTCATTTTCACACATGCGCTTTCTGGCGGTTGGGATAATGAAAGGAATGATGTCTGTTTCCCATGCCTTTGATTCTGCCCCTCATTATTTTAATCTCTTTTCAATCTGTTCTGGAGTTGGCCCAACAAGGATAAGCAAATCCCTTCGACTGAGTTCTTAATTGATATTTCTTCAACTCTCCTCAACAGTAGCTATTTTGGCATCCAGAAAAGATGTGGTGTCATCTGAGTGGTAGAAAATATATTTTAATCTTTTCACAGCAGCGTCATTTCAAAGACGTAGCATTTGGGGTGGCAGATGGGGTGGCAAAGAAGTTGCCTAAAGGGGCAGGGCACTGATCTAGTCACCACAGGAACTTTTCAATTAAAAGATGAAAGATTTTTGCAGTTTTGGAGCATTAAAGCAATGCATCTGATCAATTGTTCAGCAGCCTTACCAATACTGAAGATTTGTGAACATGGTGCATGGGTGCATTTGTAGCATATGTGCAAAATTAAAATGAAGGTGAGAAAGAGTCCACTTGGGAAGACATCATTGTTGTCTTCATACTGAGAGATCATCTGTAAAAAAATATAATGGTTTCATGCTCTGGCATGCTGGAATAGTTTCACAAGGACACTTGTTTAATAATTTGTGCCTACATAACCTTGAAATTTCACTATTATAACACTTCTTAACATGTGCAGCTGCCCTTGTAGAATGTTCAGAGAAATCAAATAATGTACAGTGCAGAGACTGCCAAGAATATAATGCTCTATGCTTACAATACACCTGCACAGAGTGGCTTCCAGTCACCTTCCATCCATACTCAGTAGTTGTGATAGTGATTTACATAATGTTTAATAAGCTTTTATTTGTCATGTGGTAGTGACTTATAAAGCCATTAAACAGATTAAATGTTGAATACCATATATACTTGACTATAAGTTGAGAAATTTATGCCCCAAAATTGCCCGTAAAATTTGGGATAGACTTATATAAGGGTCAGTCAATCAGTCAATCAATCAATGTTTATTGATTAGCCCTTAGGCCATATCAATACATCAGTAGTGCTTAGAAGGGTCTTAAAGCAAGCAAACCTGATGCCCCAGTCTCCATTGACACCAATTCCTTCCCTCTACAGTCCTTTTTCCAAGCCTTTGCTTCCTATCAGAAAAACTCCCCATTTAAAAGCACTTGTGTCTCTCTCTGCTTTGTTTTGCAAGCCTTTGCTTCCTATCGGAAAACCTCTCCATTTAAATCCACTTTTTTCTCTTGCTCCATTTTGCAAGCCCTGGCTTCCTATGGAAACAACTCCCCATTTAAACCCACTTGCTTCTTTCTCTGCTCCATTTTGCAAGACCTGGCTTCCTATGGAAACAACTCCCCATTTAAACCCACTTGCTTCTTTCTCTGCTCCGTTTTGCAAGACCTGGATTCCCATGGAAAAATCTCTCCATTTAAACCCACTTGTTTCTCTCTCTGGTCCCTTTTGCAAGACCTTGTTTCCTATTAAAAAAAAACTTCTCCATTTAAAACCATCTCTCCAGTCCCTTTTGCAAGACCTTGCTTCCTATGGAAACAACTCTCCATTTAAATCCACTTGCTTCCTTTCTCAATCCGATGTTAAAACCACTACTGCAGCACCTGGGAATCTATTGGGAGAGGTCCAGAGAAGGAGAAGGAGGGACCCTTTCCATCTTTCTTTATAGCCCCCTAAGTTTTACCCTCAACTTATCCATGGGTCATATCAAAACCCATGATTTTGACCCTGAAACCTTCCCTCGCCTTATACATGAGGTCGACTTGTACATGAGTATATACGGTATGTTGAGAGACCTGAATGCCCCCTTTTTAGAATGCAATGGGCCCATTCAAGGGCCCGTGCGATAAAGTTCACTATCTCCTTCAGCAAATGTGTATCCATTATCAATCTAGAGCAGCAATTTCCAAACTGTGGCCCTCCAGGAGTTTGGAACTTAAGCACCAGAATCACTGACTTTGGGGTGAAGTAGACAGGTGGATAGGAGCAGCCTCTAGCCACAGTTGCAATTGGCCCCTGATCAGCCTGGGACCACAGTGATCAGAAGGCCTATTCCCAACGTGGGCCACCATGGTGGTCCCAAATGAGCTGCTGGCAAGGAGCGTTTTGTTGTTGATGTTGTTGTGGTGGTGGTTTTGCTGCTCCTTTTGCAACTGCCATGTCCTCAGAGTGGCTGGAAGCCACTCTATTTGGCCCATCTTTTGGGGGCTCAAGATGGCTCAGACTTCTGGGAGCTGAAGTCCAAAACAAACAAAGGACAAAAGAGTGTCTTGTTTATTCAATGCTCTCTCTCTTTGCCTAGAGCAGGAGTGAAATTTGTGTTTCCCTCCAAATGTCATTGGACTTCAACTTCCAGCAGCTCTAGACAGAAGAGCTTATGGTAAGGAATGATTGGTGTTGCAGTTCAACAACATCTGGAGAGTCACACAACCTAGGCCTAACTTCCCCATTAATTTAATATAATCTACATTGGGCTGCCCTTTAAAATTTCCTCTTGAGGAGGGGTGCCTGAGCTATATAAAGGTGCTTATGGAAGAGGAAAGGTTATAGAACTACCTATCCCCATGCTGAAAAACCTTGTGTGGAAATCTGTGTAATGTTTTTGTAGATTAAGATTCATTTCACCTTCAGTCACATATTTGAGCAAGGCTAGAGTACCACCACATATCATGGATACAGACATTTCAGTAGCTTTCAACCTTTCTTAGAAATTTTCATTTCTGGTATCTCATAAGTATAGATGGATCTTGGAATATAAGAATCGGGGCACAGAAATATTGGCAAAATATAATATTAGGCAAGACATAAGTAATCTAGACCCACATACAATAAGAATCAGTCAATCATTACATGCAGAAAAAAACCATGTATTTCCACAATTGCAATTTTAATAGAAATAAAGTGGACCCTTGTTATCCGCTGGGGTTTGGTTCCAGGAACACCCATGAATAACAAAATCCGTGTATGCTTGAGTCCCATTAAATACAATGGCATAGCAAAATGGTGTACCTTATATAAAATGGAAAAAATCAAGGTTTGATACTTGAAATTTATACTTTTTAAAAAAATATTTGCAAGCTATGGATGCTTGAATCCATGTATAAAAAAATCCATGCATGAGGAGGGCCAACTGTAGTTTAAAATCATTTATTGCATCATCATAGATTGTAACAGTTTGGTGGTAATCCACATAACCACCAACCAGACACTTATTCCTTTGAGCATTTGTGTCCATTTGGCTCAGGTCATGCCCATGCAGTGGATTCTGGAAGTTGTCATTCAAAAAAGTGACCTTTTTCAAGCTCTGATGTATCAGTCCAAAGTGTTGCTTGATATGTTATATGTTTGCCAAGGAGAGCTTATCCAGAGCTTGTCAGCATTCTATAGGTTGCAGCTCTGGGAGATAGGGCCAAAAAATAGCCTTTGCAATCTTTGTACTTGTATCTGGCAAAAAAAAAAAAAAATACCATATATGACAATCTATGGTTGCTTAGAGGGCTAGCATGGTTTGGTGGTTTGAACATAGGACTAGGATGCTGACGATCAGGGTTCAATTCACAACTCAGCAATGGGAACCCTTTGGGTGACCTTGTATGAGTCAAACACTCTCAGCCCCAAAGACCCTGTGACAGGGTCACCTTAGGGTCACCATAAGTCAGAAATGACTTGAAAGACTATAACAACAACAACAACATGCTACTTAGGAGGTTTATTATATCACACTGTAATAACAGAATATGTTTGTTTGCTTGAAAAATCTATATTTCAAAGTATAATTTATATATATACTATATATAACTATATAGATTTCACGTCTTATCAACCTCTCCAAATAGATAACATTAATGTTAAAAAGTTTTAATGTTCTGTATTTTTTAAATAAATAAATTTTAGCAAGAAGAGCTGAACTAGCCAGACTCTGAAAAGCATGAAATTCTAGGTTGATGGAAGAGTTAACACATAACAACAATATTATAGAGTCAATACAATGGATCCAAACTTAGCCATGCTTAAATTAGCTCATGCAGTGCTACTCAGTTAGTTGTTGGACTAATTTGTCCAATGATTTCTGTGGGGTATTCAAGTTAAATTAAGTCTTGAACAACCCCTGTTGTATACATCTGTGGGGGCTTGAAACAATTGCTAATGAGCTGTAGTTGTCCAACCAGAAGAGCAGTATATAACTCAAAAACATGGCAGTTCCTAATCTAGGTGACTTAGCAGTGATTGTTGAATATTCTGGCCTGTTACAGACAGCCAAAATAAAGCTGCTTCGGTCACAGTGGAGGTATGGTGTTTCAATGATGCATGCGCTCTAAGAGTCCAGAAGTCGCACCAAAGCCACACTCCAGCCCTAAGGAGTGCATCAATTGCACAAACTATACCTCCACTGTGACTGACAGCAGCTTTATTTTGGCTGTCTTGTAACAGGCCAAAGCCTCTCATTTCCTGTACTGCAGTTGGCTTTTTATATGCATGAACAGAATTGTGGAAGACTTCACCCCTTCCCCGAATGTAATTATTGATTGGTACCATTTATCCGTGTCTGACTCCACTGGCTTCAATTATGTATCACTTGTTGTTGTTTGTAGCAATCAATTAGTATATGTGTGTTTGTTTTGCAGTTGTGGAGGAAGAAAAAAATAAGTAATAAAAGCTGCACAAATTCTTATTGTTTCTGTAATTGGATTTCTTCTGGTTGTGTTAACATGCAGAAGCAGAAGGAACTGGAAACATCCAATGAATTAGATGTAAAAGAGACAATGAATCTCAGGGTGTATTTTAAAAATCTATATTCCTTAAATTAGCCAGACATATTTCCTCCAAGAAGTATTTGTATATTTTATCTATCAGTTGCCAGGCATAAGAGTTTATTTTAATTTTTTAAAAAATCCTGTAGGTTGATTTTCAGAATGCTTTGTGAGTATTTAGAGGCCATTATTTTACATATATTCAGTTGTATCTAGTTTAACATATTGTTTTATAATTAATGTATTTCATATGCAGTTTAACAGGAGGCATGCATTCTTTCACTTATGCCTTGCCTATAATTATTTGTGCATATGTATTATCCCTTTTCTTTTAACATACCCAGAAGAAGCCTATACAAATATTTCTTGCTGGAAACACATTGAGCTAATTAAAGAAATAAAAACTTTTAAAAAAATACATCCCAAGACTCTCTCTTTTTCATCTGTAGTTATGATGCATTGGGAAAAATCAGTTTTGTCCATGCACTGTCTGGGCGGTAGCTACCAGTGGAGAAGATTCTGTCTCTTTCTATTGGACTCCCTCTGCCATCTGCTGTAGGGTGTTTGGTAGACCCTCCAAAGCACATTTTTGTGGCAAGTGGGAGAGCAGCAGAGTAGAGAAGGAGATGGGAAATCTTCACTGCATGAGATGAAGTTAGATGTAGCCCTAGATTTCTCCAGATAATCTGAAATATCTTTGGATGTACTTAAATTATAATTTACTTAAATCATGTCAAATGGTGTGTTTTACAGATGCATTTCATTTCAATGGCAATAGGTTGTTCTTTTCTATTTTATTGTTTATTGTCTCAGGTGCCTAGCATTTTTTTTAAAAAAAAAAAATCTGTATTTGAAATCCATCCTCTCTGTTTCTACACAGGGCTGGTTCAGTCCTGGCCAGGTATTTGTGCTAGATGAGTATTGTGCCCGTAACGGAGTGAGAGGCTGTCACAGGCATCTCTGCTACCTCAGTGACTTGCTGGAGCGAGCCGAAAACGGAGCAATGATTGACCCCACCTTGCTTCACTACAGTTTTGCTTTTTGTGCATCACATGTTCATGGCAACAGGTAAGGGAGATCTACTTGTCCCACCAGTGTGGGGAGTATCCCTTCCTAAATAAAGCATTTCTTAATTCAATAAACAAATAAGCATCACTTTGGTTAATGACTGTTATGTGAATCTGTCCAGTATATAACTGAGAATGTAATCAGTTTTGTTTATTTTTGTTTCTTGTTTGGAAAGAATATAGGTAGTAGGAGGCTGCAGAACAGATCTCCAATAGGGTGTAAGAATGTATTTACCAAATATCACTTTGATTTAAATGAAATTGCAATATAGCCTATTAGTTACAAGGCATTATATTTTGTTATATTTAACAAGTCAGGAAATACTATTTATTTGACATGGGCAATTGATGCATTAATAGTAGTTTATAAATCTAGATTTAAATTTTGGGTGTTGTTTTTAAATTTAAAAAAAGCAATGACTACTGTGGAGAGAGAGCCAAAAGCTTTTAATGAGTTTCTTGTAAATAATAACTGTGATCCTATTGGTGACATGTGTACCCATCTGTCTTTTGGAGAGAGTTGCAAGGACTATTCTATAGCTCTTCCACATTTTCCCAAGGCAAGTTTCATACCCCAGTGATGCTGTCATGGCTGTTTACTGGCCGGGGAAGGAGTGAGGCAACCAGACTGTGGCCCTTCCAGTCATAGTACTGCAGTAGGGGAAGAGAAACGAGGCCTCATTTGAGAAAAGAGCTGTCTTCCTAGGGTGGCAGTATTGCAGGTCTGTGCTTATGGAACATTATGCTACCCAACTCGTGCAAGATCTCAGCCGCCATCTACATTTCATTTACTTCAGAAAGTATGTTTCAGATATGTTTTAGTCAGTTAAGAAATTGAACACATTTGGATCTTCATGTAGCCATTGTACTGAACAGGATAAATCAAACGAGAATTAATTGAATATCCTCCAGTGACATCATGAGAAGAAAAAGAAGGGGAAGGAACAATTCAGGAATTTATCACATTGGCTTTGCTGCCATGATAGATGCAGGATGTAACTTTAAGAAAGCTGATCTTATCACATTTCCCTGTTTGCAACCTGGGCTTCTCTGGGCTACTCCTGCATCTTTTCAAGAAAGGGATTTTTCCATTCTTGAAGAGATGCGGCAGAAGCCCAGATTGCAAACGGGCTGCATACTCCCCAGTGATGGGGAAATGAAATAAGATCCAACTTCATAAAGTTACATCCCATGTCTATCGCGAGAGCAAAGCCAATGCAACAAACTCCATAGTTATTTTCTGCCATTCTTCCTTTCTAATATGTTAAGGCCTTTCTTGGTTTCTGGATGATCCGGCACATTTATAACTTCTTCCTGACTCCTAAAGCCTCTCTGGCACTGTTAATGGTTACAATATCATAGGATACAGAACTGTATAATCACTCTGAATACAAAGATACAACAAGTTTTCATAGAACTCTACCAGGACTTAATTTTGATTGTTTTTTTTTAAAAAAAACTAATATTTCCATTAAGCAGTTCTCGTCCCTTCCCCAGTTATACCAATTTAGTGTACTACAATGGATCAGACCCTGCACCTTCTAAAAGTTAACTGACATTGAAAATACCCCCTGTCACCATTTGATAGCCATAATAGCTACACTGACATTTCAAGTTTGCTTTATGCATGAAACTGTTGCTAAGCTAAGTTTCCTTTCCATAAAGACTGTTTGGTATCTTTTGCACTGATGGTTTTCTTTTTGGAAGTTGCATTCTATACAGTGAGATATCACACTCTGCTCTACATATGCTACTGAATAACAGAGTGTTACAAAATAATGAAGTGTTTTTGTAAGCTCTCTGGTAAACATCATAATGAATTATTATACACATTGATGGTATTTCGCATTATAAGGCTGCCACTCAAGTCACAGCTTGCTTGATCCTCCTTGTCAGGACAACAGAGTTTCGTTCTCCTTATTTTCTTTTTGATTCTGACTTTCCTTTGCTTCTTTTGTTGATTGATTGTTGGAACATTTATTTCTATTCTTCCACCTCATCTTGTTGTTGTTGTCATTGTTATTATTACTATTTACCTTTAGCTTATTTTCTTTCACTTTGTCTGTTATTATTTATTTCATTTTTCTATTTCTGTTGTCCTTCTGTTACTCCACTTAAAAACGTTCCTATCATGTCCAAAGTCAAAAAATGGAAGAGATACTTGGTGGCATAATGCCAGTTGCAAATAATCCCCCAAGCACTGAAGTAGAGGCAAAAAAGGATTCCAAAAAGGAGTCCAAAAAGAGGAAAGACTCAAAATCCCAGCCACCTCCAGAGCCCAAAAGGTAAGAAATCACCGTTTACATGATTGTACTTCAATGCAGAGTTCTGTATTTATTAGTTATTTTTGTGAGGTCTCTTTAGGGCTAAGCCCTCACATGGTAGCTTACATCATATCAAAATAAAATGTAGAAACACAGCATTTAATAAAATGTGCAGTTATGATAAATCATTTGAAAAGGCAACAGTTTGACCCTGAACTATGTGAATCCGGTTTGATTGTGTTTGTATAGTGAACTGGGAGAAGAAAGTCCATGTTCTTTGTGGTCACAGATACCTATGGGTCATCTGTGTTTGTGCAGTATAACGTAGAGCCAAGAGATACTTTCCATATAACTAAAATCTTTTGTTGCTATATGTATGCATTTTCCCATTATGTAGCTCTTTTACGTTCTCTGTGTTCAGCCTTGAAAAGATTCTTATAGTGCTACCTCAATCCACTTGCACTGTAAATTACTCACAACAAATAACCAAGAATGAAAAGTTCTCTCCCTTTGTCACTCAAACGTCAGAGCCAAGCACATAGACAAAAACGTGCTAGATGGACAGCTAACCATATAAAAACAAAAGAATGGTTTCCTCTTTTTTCCTCCTACATAAAGCAAAAAAAGATAGACCATTGTTCTTAAGTATTTAGCGTGCAGATTATCACTTTATTTCCACTAGATTTTAAGGGAAAAAATATAGTCAGCTCTCTGTATCCACAGATTCTTCATCCATGGCTTGAAAATATTGTAATAAAAGGGGGAAAAAGCAAACCTTGATTTTGCTATTTTATATAAGGGACACCATTTTACAATGCCATTGGTATGAGACTTGGGTATCCAGAGATGTTGGTATCCACAGAGGATCCTGGAACCAAGCCCCAGTAGATACCATTGTATCTGCCCACTGTATGTTCACAAAACTTACATGGTTCACTTACTGTGTTTATTTTCCAAAGGTACCTCTGCTGCCTTTTTTTTTTTCATTTTTATTTTTAACATTTGTTTTTATTCAGCTCTGATTTTCTATTCTTACCATGTTTTAGAATATTCTCTTACTAGAAAAAAAGTACTTTAAAAATTAAAAAGTGAGGAAAGAGGAAAGTGAAGTAACTCTGGGAGAGAGAGAAAATAACAAT
Organism: Sceloporus undulatus; assembly: GCF_019175285.1. Lineage (NCBI taxonomy): Eukaryota > Metazoa > Chordata > Lepidosauria > Squamata > Phrynosomatidae > Sceloporus > Sceloporus undulatus. The sequence continues at coordinate 28,943,706 of NC_056523.1, read as the reverse complement.
GGTACCATGTAGGTTTTGTGAACATTATTTCTCAAAATCTACAATTGGAAATAAACTTGCAAACCAAATACTTTAGAAAACTGGTGTTGTATCATCTTTAATATGGCACTTGTCAGAATTATACATTAATTTCCTTTTTGGAGGCAATTTTAGAAACAAGTTTTTAAAAAAGCTCATACAACCAAGTACTGGTACTTTAGCTTTCTGTGAAATGAGGTTGGCTGTCAGTCAGAATATGCCACTCTAGTAGTGAAGGTCGAAGAGAGAGAATTCTATGTGGCTATCAATCTCCCGTGTAAGCGATAGACAGTGATGGAGCTGAGGTGGGTTGTCTGTTTGTATTGTGTTTGTGTAAGGTCAGACAGTGAGACAACAGTAGCTTGCAGTCAGTGAGAAAGTGCAGAGAGAGTGTGATTCAGATGGTGCAGGACAGCCTGAAGGTCAGGACTGACAGAATGACAGGCCATCAGAGGAAAGAAACTAACTAGATGTTATCCAGGGTCCTGTTTCATGAATACGTCTGGTTATCTGATCAGTGTCAGTGCAGGACAGGAACAAAATGGCTGCTGTTGTTAGAAATACACCTCTAGCTCAGCTGTGACCCCTGTGCCATATCATATGAAATGTCTACCAAACAGAAACAGAGTTTTGCCTAGTATATTTCCAAGCATTGCAAGAACAAATTTGTCTACTGATTGCTATTTCATTTTTAGAAACTCTGATATAATTTACAGTGGGCGAGTCAATCTCCTTCCTTTTGATTTCTCACAGCAAAACCTTAATTTAAATGCAGACAGTTGTTTTTGAGTTTTCAATATTAATTCCAGTTTTGATAACCATGATGGAGTTTCCTTCTTTCTGCATTACATAAACGGTATTGTGATTTTGTATTTTGCTCTAGATATTTATTAAATCCCTTAAGATTTCTAGGCACATCTACCTGATAAAACCACATGTAAAATAATACTTAAATAGGCAGTCACAAGAGAAAAGTCAAAACCTATCCACCCAAAGAAGCCAAAGCAATAAAGATAGCTCTTGTACATTTCAGAATAGTCAGTGAATGAAGTCTGACTGATCTGATTAGGCACTGACACACAGTATTACATGTTATATTGTAAGTAAGTAGTTCATTAGCATAAGAACAGATATTGACAAAGAGTCACACTCAAAATGCTTTGGGCCTAATTAAGTGTATGTCTCTGTTTGATGGCTGCCATGCATGGTCTCAGACATCAGGGCCCATTCTTTTATGACCACTTAAGGGAACATTCTGGAAGAAAAATTCTGGTGGAAGACTTCTGCTTCTGGTGGAAAGCTTTTTTTCCCCAATGCCAATATTTCTCCTGTCATTCTAGTAAATGGTTGTTGGATCCACTGCGGTGCTGCTTCATCTGTTTAATCACATTTTTGTGGGTTTTTCGGGCTATGTTCTAGAAGAGTTTATTCCTGACATTTTGCTGGCATCTGTGGATGGCATCTTCAGAGAATGCTGACCTGGAATAGAGTGGATATATATATTTTGTGTAGTCTTGGGTGAGGAGGAGTGAATAAACTCTATTGATTAATTGCAATTTTATTCCATCGAGAAACTCAAGACCACAGTCATGATTCTTCTCCCATCCCTTTTTAGCCTCACAGCAATCCACTGAGGTAGACCTTACTCGGGTGATTACTATACATGGTTTTTAAACTGTGATCATAATCATAAAAGAGTGCTTTTGCTGATACATATTACATGACGTCACCTCTGACTCATACTGCTGTGTTTGCCAAATATGATTATGACATTGTTTTTCATTGACAGGGAAAACCCATCAATTGCCCCAAATCATGGCAGTCCCAGGACTCCTCAAGTGTGAAACATCACTACTAGGGCAGTTGAAAGATTGACAGTCGTGTTGTCACAATCTTCTCCTCTCCACCTGTCTCCTCCCCCTTTGCTATTCCCAAACAGCCTGATATGCTCTTTTTGTTGTTGTTGTTTCTTTTCATTTCTTTTTTTAACTGAAGTCACATTACCATCACTGTAGAACTACATTTTAAAAAGTAGGAAAGGAAAGGAAAGGCCCGGTCCAGATGGGCCCTTTAGCATGTCCTGAAGACATGCTAGGGTTGCCTTGGGGTGCTGTTTCCAGACGCCCCTCAACCCTAGCACATCACCAGGACGTCATTGCTGTGCGGCGCCGTATACATGGCACACACAGCTGTGACGTCACTGTTGCGTGCCGTCCAGATGGACCCGCGCAGCAGCGACATGCTCGCGCCACCGCCAGCAGTTTGTGGTGGCGCTAAAAGGAGCCGCTTTTCAGTGCTCCTTTGTTTTCCGCGTAGCCGCGCCCCGCAATCCTGGCCACCTCTTTCTGGCGATCTGTACCCGCCAAAGGCATGCTGAATAGGGCATAGGACAGAATGCCCAGTTTAAGTGGGTGTCAGGAAAAGAGTGCAGTGGCAGTAGCAGCCCCAGTTCCATGATGTCTAGTGCAAGATAGATCATGAAACTGTAATGTTTGTGTTTTCATGGATTTGCGTGATTGCAGTGAGAATAAGACTCATGTGATAAAGTCATAAGCCAGGCTGGTTGGCCCAAGGTCACCACTGAAGTTCCTATCTGAATGAGAATTTGAAGCTGAGTTTCTCCTCAATCTGTCATTCCAGTCTAGTGCTTTTCAACCTGTGTTGCTGATGGGACAGAAGTCTCAGGCTAAGTAACTTCAGATTATGTACAGTTGCACTGTGACTGAGAAGTGAACAGAAGCTGGATGAAAAAGTACTTTGTGATAGGAGACTTTGGACATACGGTAGTAACAACTCCTTGGCTTATTCTTGTTCCTAGTGTTCCTGAAATGCTTTTTACTTTGCCAGCATCCAGCCTGAAAGTGTTATCTGACACTATTTTTCCCTTTGGCCCAAAACACATGGGCCAAATAAAGCGGCTTTTGGAAAAGCCATGCCGGTACTGCAGTCCAGCCCTTTGGACTGGATCAAAAAGAAGTGGATTACATCCTACTCCTGGTAGTGCCAATTTGGGATTGCAGCAGCGGGCCACTTCAGGAGCATACTATCAAGGTCTTAGCCCAATCATATCTGGAGTGGCCTCCACAAAGACTTTACCAGCTGTGTGCTTCAGCCTCTACCTCCCTGGACTTTAGCTTAGTAAGACTTGAAGGAATCTGGCCTCAACTCTGCTTCGTAGACCTTTCTTGGGGACATCCCTTATTGGTTTCTTTACTGGCTCTTGTGTGTAACTGATCTCAGCTCTGCTTTCTGAATGCTGCTTAACTGCTTGTGGATCTTGGGGGTGGCTTCTCCAGCCTCTCATAGAACTACTGCCAATGACAGAGTCACTTGCTGTTCACAGTAAAGATTGCACATAAAGAAAGGGTTTTAAGGGGTGTGCCTCATCTGTGGGGTTACTACTAAGATTTCTCCAGTGGAAAAGTTTTAAAATGCCTCAGGATTACTTCAAAGCTGCATTTTTTTGGTCAAACAAACTCATAATAGTTGATATTTTAAACAAAAGGTTTTCCTTGGAAGTTTTCTTTCTCCCTTTCCCCCCTATTATCCAGATGAAAACAGAACCTGGAGTAACATCTTCCCCTCCCCCCAAAAAACTTCCAAAATAAGCACACAAAAAAAGTCCTGAACAATTTGGAAACAATTTAGAAATAGATTTCCAGATAATTTCATGAACACTTTTCTCAGCCAATGATGCAGTGCTGTGGCCTGCAGAGGGGAACTTGGGAGGAACAGACCCTGTTGCCGTTGTCCAGCCCTACATTTGCTGCCAGCAGACTGACTTTTTGTATTCCCTACAGCTCTGAATAATGTGATTTGACCAAGCTCACCCAGTTAGTTTCCATGGTCAAGCAGGGCTCCTTAGTCACAGCAATGATGATGATGATGATGACAATATCCCACATTTCCCCCAGTTCAGGATTTAAGGCATCTTAACAAAAGTTAAAAGCAAAAACAGCTAAAATTCCTCACACATAAAAGAGTTTAAATAAATAAATAAATAATATTAATTAAACTGTCAATTGTCAATAAATTGTCAATAAAATTAGAAACAGTTGAAAATATAACCTTTAAAAAGAAAAGAAAAGAAAACAAGACATTTCCCAAGGCCCTTTCCACTTGAGCAATGAGTCTTCAGATGCCTACCAACAGAAAAAATCTTCACCTGCCTTCACGATGATAGCAAGGAGGGTGGCAGTATAACAATCTGGTTGCAGCTCTTTGAAGCAGCTGAGGTTTTCAAACACTTTTAAAAGGACCGTCACAATAATCAAAGCAGGATGCAACTAAAGCATGTGTCATCATGGCCAGATCTGAAATCTCTAGGAATGGGTGAAGCTGATGGACAAGCTTTAATTGTGAAAAAGCACTCTTGTCCATCACTGAAACTTGACTTTCCAGGCTCAGAGCTGAATCCAGAGTACACCAGAGGAGTATAACTCCTTCCAGCACAGGCTTAATCTGTATTCCCTGATCTGCATTTTGAATTACCAAGACCACATCTGTCTTCTCTTCATTAAGTTTCAGTTTGTTCACCCTTATCCAGTCAAATGTTGGAGCAACATTTTCTGAAACCATCTAGGAAGTATTTCTGGCACATTTCCTCGTGTATTATATTGCAACATTTCATGTAACATATTTCTTTTCTCCAATATTATTTGACTAAAGGCAAATTAAAAAAACAACAAACAGGATTCTGCAGTGCAGGACCTTTGTTTGAAGGCTAGAGAATGAATTAAATCCTGTCTGCCTCCCCACACCACCACCACCAGTTCATATGATGAGGAAGATGTAAGAGCCTATTTACTAGGAGACAATACTCCCCTGCTCTAGCCAAATAACAAATAACTCCTACAAAGCATTACTTGGTCCCCCTCCCAAAAAAACAGCCTTGACATTCTTACAGAAAAGGAGCATGACTACAGGCTTCTTAATGTGAAAAGTAATTATCTGTAGCCATTTGTTTTCAAATTCTATCCACAATTGGTGATTCCCTCCTGAAAACAGTACTGCCCCATGCTCTGGCAGACCTCATTGGGCATGGGACAGTATCTGAAGCACGATATTCCTACTCTTGATCTTACATGTATGGAATTTACAGTCATGTTATTAAGGCTTTAAAGGGGGCTTAGACACATGTGGTGTAGTGGTTTGAGTGGTTTGAGTTTGGACTATGACTCTGAAGACAGGATTTGATTCCCCACTTGACCATGAAACCTACGGGGTGATCTTGGGCAAGTCAAGGAAAGGCAATGCCAAGCCTCCTCTTAGCTGCATTCTCTATGCAACTGAGTGTAATGTGTGATACTGCTACTGTTATTATATATTATGATGTTTTATTTGTATTTTAGCAGAAGGTGGGAGGGCTAGGGGATTGGGATCATGTTACTACCGTTTTTAAATATTATATTGGACTGTTGTTACTCGCCTAGATCCTCAAAAGGGAAAGGTAGGATATAAATAAATATATTATTATTATTATTATTATTATTATTATTATTAACAACTCTTGCCATGAAAATCCCATGATAGGTTTGCCTTACAGTTGTCACAAATTGGAAACAAGTTGAAGGCACACAACAACAACAATAGACAATTTAAAGGACAATAGGTCTCTCCTTATAGCTATGTTAGCTAAAACAAAAGTATTGATGTGTTCAGAGGCAGTGTGAAATGCAATTACATATATACATTCCAGAGGTGAAACAGTGAAAATGTTTCCCAGGGCTATCCATTTGGCTAAACATGGGAAATAAGATACTGAACTGGAAGGATTTTTGGTCAGACCTAGCAGGGCTTTTCATGTCTTAGCATGGGTTTCATGTATGAGTTCATAGCTGAACAGCAAATTATTGGCTGCAGAAATAGCATGGCAATCTCAAAAAGTGCAAGATCAAGAAAATTGGATATTTTGATCTCCCTTTATAAGCCATAAAATATTATGACGTGCAAGTGTGCATTGTAACCCCTTGTGCACTGTATGTAGTGCTTTCATGGCATAACTGCAGCAGAAGGACCAAGACCTGGCGGGTGAAACCAGGTGTGAATACTGGAGGCATCTTTGCTTCTACAGCTGTCTCTGTGATGAGACTTGGTTATGTAATGGTAATGCCACGGCGAGGCTGGGCTTGCAGCCGTGCAACCATCTGGATGTGCTCTTAGCATGATAATAGTCACAGATACTCTATGGCATCTGTGGCACAAAACACAGGGAAGGGAAGAGTAGTTTTATTCTCTAAACCTCACCTGTCCATCAGGTATTTATTGGAGATATTTCGCATGGATGGGAGAAATCATCATGAAAGATGCAGAATACGGTATATGCTCCTTTCAGAACTATATTCAAACATGCTAATGTCCAAAGGATTCACCTCAAAGAGCTTTACTGTACATTTCTAACTGCGTACAAATGCATGCTCTTGCCTCTTATATTACTCTTCAGTTTTAAAAGAAATGATTGTGATATATTTGTTGTAGCAGCATAACTAGTGCCTGAGGCACCTGAGTACAATTAGAAAAGGGTATGATGGGGGAGGTGGGGGGTTTCCAGAAAGAAATTGTGGCCTTAGGACCCCTGGTTCTAATTATAATTTATAATTAACCCTGTGATTTGCACAAAGACATAGTCTAAAGAAAATACTGTCTTTGTCATAGGAACATTTATTGGTAAGCTTTATAATTAAATTTCAAAATATTTCTTTATAGACTGAAAAAAATAATAGTCCAAGTAGAATATTAGCCATAGGGAGGAAAATTTAGACAGGTTTACGTTGTTTTAAAATCCGCATTAGAAATAGCTGCTTTGTGAGTTTAATATAATTGATAAATGTACCTTTTGTTGGCACTATCCCTTCTTCTTCTTTCCCTCTCCCCCCACTCCAAACCACCGCTCAATCTGTACAATGCCCTATTAATTTCTCTGGCAGGATCCAAACAGTATCAAACAGGAAAAAATCTGCTACCGTTCAGGTCTGAGATATTTCCGATTCTGCAGGTTGACCTAAATTCACATAGAGAAGCATAGGCTGTGCATGTCTGTAATTCTTTGTCTTACTACACAGATATTTACAGATACCATAAGCCTGACATTTCCTTCACTGTTTCTCTCCTCCCTGTTTTGTATTCCCAATCCTGACCCTAGTTTAAAACAACTACATTATACATGCTCTGTGTGTATATTTTTACGTTTGAGTGCTGTACAATGGTAAAGGATATATTTCACAAACAATAGGCATCAGTGATTCCATGTGAAAAGCAAACACCAAATATTAAGTTGATGTGAAGGTTGAATTAAATGGAAAGACTAAAGGACAGCATGAATGTAATTTTTTTTTCCAAAATGCTTTCCAATAATCTTCTGCTGCAGCTTGAGAACATTATAAAAATGGTGGGGGAAGGAAATAATAATAAGAGCTAGCATACTCCAAATCTGCATTTGAAGAAGCATGCACATATGAATTTAGATAATAAAAATAAA